>NW_027069811.1:738627-775775 GCF_002906115.3 Quercus suber
CCCCCCCCCCCCCCCCCCCCCCCCCTCTGAAATCCCTGAAATGCGTGCTGCAGCCAAAAACAAAAAATAAAAAATAAAAGAGAAAAACGCAAAAGGCAACAAACGCCAGATCTAGACAGTCACTTTAATGTGCCTAACACCTACAAGTTTCCTTTAATGGCGCCTACTTATTTAAATCCTCATTATATCGGGCAACAAGTTAGGTTATTTATTGTGCATAACTTTTATTTTTCCACCGTACACGCTTTCCATAAAAGTTCTTGAGTATTTACTCAAGCCTTGCTGTATTTAAAGATTATTTACTTGAAACCCTTAATAAACTTTTTAGTGTCCGTTTGGATACAATTTATTGTTATTGAAAATTGCTAAAAATTAATTATTGCTAAAAACACTGTAGTAAAATAATTTTTAAATGTGTAAATAGTATCGTGGGACTCATGTTTAATATTTTTTAATACATAAACAGTGTATGAACAGTGCGTAAACAGTGCACACACTGTTTATGCACAGTAAATTTCGTCCCCCAAAGTCATCAAGTGCGGCAAAAAAAAAAAAAAAATACACAAAACGCAACTTTACTTTGAGTAAGAAAAATTGCTATCCAAACGTAGGCTTAGAGTAGGGGTAAATCTAGTATTAAAGACAATGACTGCATGCCTAAAAACCTTCAATATTGCTCTTCCCTATCCTACTATTCCCAACAAATTATTTGCCTCGATGTCTGTTACTTGTTTCAGATTTGTAGTCCGTTTGGATTGAGGGAGAGAGAGAGGAAATAAAGAAAAGTAGAATAGAGAGAGGAGAAAATCTAGTATTAAAGCCTTGTTGTATCTTAAAGATTATTTGCTTGAAACCCTTAACAAACTTTTTAGAGTAGGGGTAAATCTAGGATTAAAGACAATGACTATGTGCCTAAAAACCTTCAATATTGCTCTTTCCTATCCTACTATTGTCAACAAATTATTTGGCTTGACTTTGGTACTTGTCTTAGATTTATAGTTTGTTTGGATTGAGAGAGAGAAAGGGGGAGCAAGGAGTAAAGGGAAGTAGAGAGAGGGAGAGTAAAGTAGAGTTGACCCAAAATTAAGTTATTTTCAGTTAACTTTACTCTACTCCTCTCCATTACCTCTCCCTCCCTCTCAATCTAAATGAGCCCTTATGCAACAAAAAAGAGAGTGATGGTTTATTACATATCAACTATGCCCAAAAAAGAAGTTTATTATGTATCTTTGTCAACATGTGCAAGTGCTATTAGGATAATGTGTTATAGAGGAGTTTGAGTAGTGTTATTTGTAGTTTTTTAAAACAGATAAAAAAGTAAATGAAAATGCATGTAATATTGTTTAAAAACTGAAAATCGGTATTTGAAATGTCTTACCAAATGGGCCCAACTTACATATGAGAAAAACTCTTTTTCTCCAGTTATATTTATATTTCTCTCACTCAATATATTATTTTGTTGTCGAAAGAGGAACCATGATGGTAATAACCTACGAATGAATCATTGACGTGAGCCTGATGTCAAGGGTGGCTGCTAGCCTTAGGTTATTTAGAATAGGTATTTTTCATTAGCTTGTTTTGCTTAAAAAATAAGGCAAAAACAGAGATTTCAAGTTTGAAAATCAAAGAACCAAGAATGCTTCACAAGTGTTGATTTTGTATTAATAAATATATAATTGAATACAATATATGTGCATATATTTTATTTTAAATATCACGCCCTTACCCATCACTGGCATGATACTGTCCGCTTTGACTACAAACCTAAAACTTTGAAGTTATTTGAGGCTTTAAAGTTTTATTCTAAAAAATCTTCAAGGCTTGAGAAAATCTCTCATATAAGCCTAGGGAGTGCCTCTATTTTAAAGAGGTTTGATGACACATAACTAACTTATATTGGCGGTATCATAACGGTTTTGAATTAATACAAAGTTTCCCATTTTACAAATAACTGAGTAAAACTATAATTGTATCTTGAAAGAAAAAAAAAGGTTTTAAGAAGCAGTAAAATTTATAAATTTACAGTGAAATTAAGCTAATTCAAAGACATACACCTGAACCTTCCCTAAGAGCCTATAGTTCACCTATAAACTAGCGTTTGTTAAGACTAACAACTTGCTAGGCATGCTGATCTTTCAACTTAATTTTAGTAAATCAGTAACAATAAAATTTAGTTAAAATTGCTTGTTTTACCTTAGATTTCCCTATCATATATATATATATATATATATAATTAAAAAACTAAAACCGAGAGAAAATTAAATTAGATTCTAAATTGAGGTCCAATTTTGCGCCACATGTCCAATTTAAGATTTTTAATTTTTGTGCAGGTTAATTATTCATTAAAAAAGAAGAACATTCCAATATTAAATGAATTCTAAAAAAAAAGAAAAAGCAATCATACACCTAATCTAATCAATTTTTTTTTTTTTTTGTATAAAACCTAGGAAAAGTTAACGGATGCCCTTAAAGCATTAATCTATGAACTACTTTAAGAAAATTTTTACGGGAAAAAAATTTGATTTTTTGCACAGTTTTACCTTAGATTTCCCTATCATATATATATATATATATATATAATTAAAAAACCAAAACCGAGAGAAAATTAAATTAGATTCTAAATTGATGTCCAATTTTGCGCCACAAGTCCAATTTAAGATTTTTAATTTTTGTGCCAAGTTAATTATTCATTAAAAAAGAAGAACATTCCAATATTAAATGAATTCTTAAAAAAAAAAAAAAGCAATCATACACCTAATCTAATCATTTTTTTTTTGGGTATAAAACCTAGGAAAAGGTTAACGGATGCCCTTAGAGCATTGATCTATGAACTATTTTAAGAAAATTTTTACGGGAAAAAAATTGATTTTTTGCACAGTTTTTTTATATTTCTCATGAAAGTGATATCAAGACTTCCCTAAAATGATCAATTAAAAAATATCCCTAAGGACACTCATTAACCGAACCCAAATACCTATGATCTAAACTACCTTAAGGTGGATCTTGGGATAATATGTGTAGGGCTGTAAACAAGCCAAGCCGAATTTTATTTCATACACAAGTTAAGCTTGAGCTCATCACCAAATAAGATTACATATTCAAGCTTGGTTTATTTACTTGTCGATCAAGCTCAAGCTTGTTCACAAACTACTTGGTTAACTTATTCTTTTCTTAGATATGGTAAAATCATGACTAAAATGTTTTACCCATTTGCAAACCTATAAATTCTTACCACAAATGAATTGTTTATGTTATGAATAAAAACTACAGATAATAAGTTTATATCATATGAACCAAGTTACAAAGTTATATAACCCAATTTCAAGTCTATATAAATATATTTTTAGACAAGTATACATATAATTATATAGTATTATATATAGTTAATTTAAGCCTTCATGTTGACGAGCTTATTCACCAACACATTATTATGTTTGAGCTTGATTACTCTTGTTTAATAATTAAGCCTAAAGTTGGGTTTGAGCTTGACTTGTTTACCAAACAAATGAATATAAACAAATTTTTTCTCAAGTCGAGATCAAGCTATTCTTAAACAACATTGTTCATTTACAACACTAAATATGTGGCATATTATGGACTAAGTAATATGCTAAAAGCACTATGTGGGAAATTGATAAATTTCTTTTTAGCAACCAAGAAATGATAAATATTTGCTATTGATTGACCAAATTGTAAGTATATACAAGTTAATTAGGATCAAAATACCTCATTGAAATTGTATGATCGAATATTTAAAATAAGTGTTAACAAAAAATTACATGAACCTATCATGGTTTAGGTTAAATGAAAGTTCAATACGTGTTTAAAACACCCTTAAACGTTTAGACCCCAAATTACAAATGATCAATTCAAGCTTATAATCAAACAATTAATGTGCGAAACATGAACATAAGCCAAACACAGAATTGATAAATAATCCAAGCCAAATATAATCACATCCACAACATGAAATAAATGGCAAAGATAAATAAAGAAAGATGCAAACACAAGGACAACACTCGATGTGTTATCGAATAGGAAACCGAAACCCTCGGCATAAAACCTCTTCGCCGCCCCCCAAGCAGTAAATAATCCACTAAAGAATGTAGTTGTGATACGTGAACAGCAGAAGACTCTCCAAGCCTAATCTACCCAGTGTACCTAAGCCCTCCAAGTTTCTTGGTTCAATGAGGTTGCGCCGAACCTATTTCTTCTTTAGCTTACCGGATTTCGCTATACACCATAGTATCAACCAATAGTTATTGGTCCCTTCCAAACTACTTCCCTTAGCACCTAATGAACCTTCTCACAGACGTGGGTGTGATGAGAAAAAGATTTAGTCAAGAACCTCTCAAGGATGTATCAATGGAGAGGAAGAAAGTAGAGGAATTTGAAGAGTCTCTTAGTGAAGATTGGGGATGAGGCAATCTTGTTTTTCTCTAGAGTTTCTCTCACAAAATTCTCACTAGAAGCTCTCTTAATTTCGTGGGTATAAGGGTCTATATATCGTGGTGTGTGTTTGGAATATGAAGAGTTAGTTTTTGCCAAATAGGGTAACTTGGCGGCTTGACCTCGTGGCTTGTCTAAGTCGCAAGTTTAAGTCGTGAGGTAACGGCCTGGCCAGTCTGGGACTTTTGTCCTGTAGTGCGACAGAAGGCGCGACCCTTCAGCTCCCATGTGTGCTTCTCACGTGCCTGTAGTTGGCGGCTTGCTAGTCACGAGTTAGCTGCGAGTCCTAGCCGCGAAACTCTGCTTCTTTGCACAAATTTGAGCTTTTCTTCACACTCTCTTCACACACTACCCTTACATGAATCCCACCTAAATACAGGGTTACTAAGTGCTAAATTTCAAGCAAATTGGCACGGAATAAAGCAAACAAGATGGTTGATAAATTTCAATCTTACAATCTCCCCCTTTGGCTATTCCGCGACAAAACCTTAAAACAAACTCTAGACTTAACACGTGAGTTGGGAACAGTTGGAAAACTCACTCACACATAACTCTAGAATCTGTGAAGCTTTTGAACCATAAGAACAAGAACTCCTGAAACACAACAACATAATAAGTTCATTGTATGCAGAAAACTTGTAATGCATATGGAGCAAGCACAATGCGATCAAGCACAATGGAATAAAGCAATAAACTATGACAAGACCAAAACAAGCAATCACTATAACCAAGTGATCACAATGCTCATTCACACTTGGAATGAACATTCGGACATTCAAGTTGACAAACACAAGGCAAATTACTTGAATGACCAACACTCAACCAATACACAGTACAAGAAGTATGTGCATCTAGGAAAAATCCTACAAGGATACAAGAGTGTCAGTACTTAGAAGAAAATGCATAACATTTAGTCAAGTACTAATATAACAAAGCACACAGGCTGCATACAGCATGGTACAAACCACAAAGGCCTACAAGTGTGCATAAACAACCCTAAAAGCTTATAAAAGCAACATGGATACAAAACAAAAACATAAACCTTAAAACCTACAAAGGTAGCAGGTACAAACTATAAAGTACTTCCCTTGTCATATCACTTTCCCTATCATGAATCATAGGAGTTGTAATGAACTTGGAACATATATACCTATAACCTAAAATACTTGCACAAAATACATTAGAGCCTTAAGGTAAAGCAAGTAATAAACGGACAAGAATAATGTAATAAGTAAATTGCGATCAAGTAAACATGTTGTGAAATATATGAGCAACTTGATCTTACACCAAAATAGTCATAAAAAAATGACTACAATGATCACATAACAAAGCAATTGATCATCCGAAGATGCATTCAACGAAGCATAATAGCATAAGGATGTATGTATGTTCAACACACAAGCACGATGCGATGAGAGCAATAAAGTATACCAAAGCACCATAAAGCAACGAGAAAAACAAGCATAAAGTAAATCAAGGTTTTCTCAAAAAGGAATGTCTTCTCCCCCTTGGTATATGCATCTCCCCTATGGCTTTCTCCCCCTACAAATGTGCACAAGGTAGAATTTTTCCTCTTAAAAATGTGCACATGAGTCATATAGAAATGACGATACTCTCCCCCTTTTTGTCACGAATAGACAAATGAATCAAGAGGAAGGAAGGAAAGAAAAAAAAAAGATATGAACAAGGATAAAATATGATGCATGTGAGGTGCAAGATGAATGAGAAAATGGAGCTCAAAAGAAAGATAAACACATCTTTAAAAAAAGCTACAAAGCATAAAGTAAACATGACATGCTAGGATGAAGAAACAAGGTATAAACCAATGCATGACAAGGGTAGCAAGGTGTGTGCAAGATGTGGCAATGTGCAATGCATGACCAATGCATGACTAATGCATGGAAAATGCACATGTGGGGCAAGGTGTGATAAAGACACAACCAATGAACCAAACTTGTTCCTAATGAGGAAACATGAAAAACCCCAAAGTTTGATACTCATCGGAGTCCAAACAAGTGAGAAAATGCTTAAAAATGCATTTTATCAAACACCTAGCATGCACACTATGAACAACAATGTGAAACAATGCATGAACATCATGAAAACCACCCTTAATACATAATCTTTTTGCCACAAGGGGCCAACATCTAAAGAAAATCATCAAAAGAAACCAATCCCATTCAAAAATTTAACAAAAATAAAGTTTTCCTAACTCCTATGATGAAAATCTCAATCAAGAGCACAAAACTCTCCAAAACATAATCTAAGAATCAAAAACAATGAAAAGAGTTTATAATTACCTTAGAGATGTTAATGGAATAAAAAACCATTCAAATTGATTAGTTTTGATGTAAAAATAGTGAAAGAGGGGTTTAATAAAGGATGAGAGAGGTTTAAAACAAGTTTCCCACGAAAAGCCCTTTAAAAAGCTGTTTTTAAGCGTTTCGCGATTGGGCGAGTCACGAAGTTCAGTCATGGAAATTTCGCAAGTCGCGAGTGAGTCGCAAGTGAGTCGCCAAAGCATCTGGATGAAACTCGCAACTGGGGTTGGCGACTAGCGAGTCACGAGTAAGTTGCGAGTGAGTCGCGAGTGAGTTGCGAAAAACTCTGACACCTGTTTTTCAACACAAAACATGTTTAAACACTGAAAAACAATGTAAGTACTAAACATGAACACAAAGAGTGATAAAAATCACTTCCAAAAACATATAAAATGATCAAAAATCTTTTTGGATTAATCCATATATAGTTGAGCATACACACATCACATTTAAACAAGTTCAATTGAACAAATGAATAAGGCATTCATTGAATATTAAGCATGTGGGTTGTGTGTGTGTATCAAGTGTGGAATAGTCCTTAGTCTAGAATGAAACTTAAATGATCAATTCAATCAAGTCATATACAACTAGTACTAAGTCAAGTAGTCTATCTCAATTATAGAAATGAACATATATAACCTCCATGATTACACATCTTTGAAGCTTTTCATTTGGTTTTTTTACAAATCATAATATTTGATCATTTTGAATCAATACATTTCATTTTGAGATCGATGCCTAAAATTTTTGATATTTCAATTTGATAAACAAGCCTTTGGCCTTTTTGGGCATCATACATTTTCATAAAAGTCGCTTTCCCTTTTTCCTAGTCAAATACTAGTATGTGCGACGGCTTTTGCAGCTCATTATCTCTTTTCATTTTGAAATTTACATTTGTTGAGCTCTTTAAGCAATAAAAATAAAAGAGTGGGAAGATATATAGGTACAAGTTTACGTATGTATCAAAACCAACATGACTATTAACAAATCATTCATGACTAGCTTGAAAATCTATTTACAACAATCACACATAGATGTCAAGATTTTTTCCACAAAGATATAAGTGCATAAAAAACAAGTTAAGCTCGTAAATGCACAAAGCCAATTGTACGGAGATACAAGGAAAAACTCATATGTGATATGGGCTCAAACAAATACGATCAAATTTTTTGAATTTTTCACTTTTTATGTGATTTTAGATTTTTTACTCACACAAAACTGAAACATAAAAGTAAGATAAAAAACAAAACAACGCATACAAATAAATGCAAGATGCACAAATGCATGAAGATATGACATCTAATGCATGAAAGGTCCTACAAAGATCGAAAGAATTAGATCAAGGACCAAAAGAGTAAAAGCTCAACCATAGGAACCCTTTCTCATCCAAACGGAACGATAGTTTGGAATGAATGTCTCAAGAGAAGTGAAATGAAGGTTAAAAGAATGAGAACCGGAAATGCACATAGTCAAGGAGTTAAGAGCATTAAACATTTTTTTTAACAACGTGTTATTTTCACTCAAAACCGGTTTACCCATTTTAGCATAACTTCCAAGAAGCTCAAGTTTCTCTTTTCTTTTGATTCTTTTAAAAGCATGAAACTTAGAGCATTGAGATCTTAGATGACCAAAGGCACCACAATGGTAACAAACAATGCATTTAGGTCTACTAGGCTTTTTGGGAAGGGATCTAGCAGTATGGCTTTGTTCTCTCTTCAACTTATGACATTGTGGTCTTATATGACTAATCACACCACAGTGGTGGCAGGTTGGAACAAATTTAGATCCATCCAAAGCCTTAGGTTGAGACCTAAACAGAGGCTTTGACTTCATAGCCTTTGTCTCCACCTTTTGGTTTCTTTTTTGTGGAGGAATGTACACCAATTTGTCCTTAGAGATAGTACACACATTAGGCACAAAATTGGGTACCACAACATGATTGCAACATATATTATTATCCCTTTTAGCAATAAGTTCAACAATTAGACACTTGGCATGCATTGTAAGAGATTCATTTTCACATTTTAGCTCATCAACAAGTTTGTTAGACAAAACAAGTTTAGCATCCAAGTCCATATTCAAACATTCAAACTCTTTCAGCTTTTGAAGAGAAATTTCAACAAGTTTCTTATATTTTTCAACCAATTTGTTGGATTCTTTGCACTTAGCAATCAAATCATCATTTTCACAAAATAACTTGCTCAAATTCTTTTGAAACTTCTTAGCATTTTTCTTCAAGGGTTTGATGTTAGGAATATCAACAACATCCAAAGATTCATGTAACATAACATTACAATCATGAGGATTATTACTCATAGAGGCATTTTCACAAACACGTGGCATGTTACATTCATCACCAACCAAATCATACAAAGAGGTATACAAAGCACAATCCATTGCAAATAAACACAATGGGTCAAGGATCACACTTAGGTATTTAAACCAAAACAAGTGTACCCCCTCTAATACCAATTAAAAGTTCAATATGTGTATAAAACACTGTTGAACATTTAGACCCCAAATTACAAATTATCAATTCAAGTTTATAATCAAACAATTAATATGCGGAACATGAATATAAGCCAAACACAAAATTGATAAACAATCCAAGTCAAATATAATCACATCCACAACATGAAATAAATGGCAAAGATAAAGGAAGAGAGATACAAACACAAGGACAACACTCGATGTGTTATCGAAGAGGAAATCGAAGCCCTTGGTGTAAAACCTCTCCGCCGCCCTCCAAGCGGTAAATAATCCACTAAAGAATTTAGTTGGGATACATGAACAGCAGAAGACCCTCCAAGCCTGATCTACCTAGTGTACCTAAGCCCTCCAAGCTTCTTGCTCCAACGAGGTTGCGCCGAACCTATTTCTTCTTTAGCTTATTGGATTCCACTATACATCATAGCATCAACCAATAGTTATTGGTCCCTTCCAAATTGCTTCCCTTAGCACCACATGAACCTTCACACAAACATGAGTGTGATGAGAAAATGATTTAGTCAAGAACCTTTGAAGGATGTATCAATGGAGATGAAGAGAGTAGAGGAATTTGAAGAGTCTCTTAGTGAAGATTGGGGATGAGGCAATCTTGTTTTTCTCTAAGGTTTCTCTCACAAAATTCTCTCTAAAAGCTCTCTTGATTTCGTGGGTATAAGGGTCTATATACCATTGTGTGTGTTTGGAATATGAAGAGTTAGTTTTTGCCAAATAGCGTAACTTGGTGGCTTGACCTCGTGGCTTGCCTAAGTCGCGAGTTCAAGTAACGAGGTAACGGCCTGGCTAGCCTGGGATTTTTTTCCTGTAGTGCGACAGCTGGTGCGACCCTTCAGCTCCCTTGTGTGTTTCTCACATGCCTGCAATTGGCGACTTGCCAGTTGCGAGTTAGCCGCGAGTCCTAATCGCGAAACTCTGCTTCTTTGCACAAACTTGACCTTTTCTTCACACTCTCTTCACACACTACCCTTACATGAATCTCACCTAAATACAGGGTTACGAAGTGTTAAATTACAAGTAAATTAACATGGAATAAAACCAACAAGATGGTTGATAAATTTCAACCTTACATTAAACATAAGCTACAGTAGAAAAAGACTTAAAATAAAAAATACAACCTAAAAAAATTAAAATACTATATTAAACATATGATCTACAATTTTTTTTAGGTAAAGAATTTACAAATCTTAGCTTATGTTAAATTGTAGCTGCATAGAGTAGAGGTTACCTGCTAGTTAAATTTAAGCACATGGTTATATTGATCAATGTAGTACAAACAATATTATCTTTTTCAATGACAATAAAATTCAATGTAATTACATGTATTTAAATTTTATTGAAAAACATAACATATAACGCATAAAAAAAAAAAAAAAAGTTTACCCTAAGTTTTAATCAATTAGTAAACTATAATATGGTTAAGACTCAAACCTTTGACTCTAAATAGAAGACTCCTTCCAATATATTTTTCTTGCACATGTCTAGGAATTTTTTTATTTTATATCAAGTTGGTGGAGAGGGTAAAGCCTGTTGTCCCTGTTGAGACACCCGGACGGTAGTGCCGACAAACCCTTGGCCCAATGGCTCATTGGCCCTCAAATCTAGAAAAATGAAATTACATATAGACCTCCATTTTAATAAGCAATAGAAATTATCATGTTAAGCGTGGTGATACCAACTAATCCATGTATTACTGGCCCCCAAAATCTAGAAAATTGGAGTCACATAGACCTCTAGTTTATTACTAAGCAATAGATAAACATAATAACAAATCTAGGAAAATGAAATTACATATAGACCTCCATTTTAATAAGCAATAGAAATTATCATAATAAGCCTGGTGATGCCAACTAATCCATGTATTACTGGCCCCCCAAAATCTATAAAATTGGAGTCATATAGACCTCTAGTTTATTACTAAGCAATAGATAAATATAATAACAATTCCATCGCATTTGGGACGACTAGTTGTGCCAACTAACCTATAGGATATTGCCGTAAGTGTGTAATATTTTCAATTACATTGATAGACCTCCATTTTAATAAGCAGTAGAAATAAAATAACAACAAAGCTATCATGTGCCATGATTCTTTAAACATTAGTACTATAAGTTATAACATCTAGGACATCACAACAAACATTATTACTTGGTGCTTTTGTATCCATCTTGTTCTTATGTCACTTTGAAATTAGACCCCAAAAAAATAAAATAAAAATAAAAATAATATCACGTCACTCACACACAACTTAAACAAAGTTATCAAAAAAGTATCTTTTTTTTCTTAACCTAATTTGTATTAAAAAACTATATTTTCATTCTTTTGTAGTTAATGTTTAAGATCAGCCTCACATGGAGATCTTTGAAATCAACAACAAATGCATTTGTCTAAATGTCAGAGCCCATTTTTTTTAGGCTCTTGAATTCAACTCAAAAATTAAATTTACAAGGGCTAGCTATTTTCACCTTCTTAATAACCGTGAACATAGCGTTCAATAGGACGTCATTTGGAGATAATTAATTTGCTTTGATCTACTCCAACAAGTTAATTAACAACTACCACCAAATGTCACAAAGGGAAAAAAAAAAAAAAACATATAGACAAATAAATGAATAATAATAAATTATGTGATTCACCACGTGAATAAAGGTCTAATAATAATTCTAATTTTAATTAAGTGAGACAGCCAGACAGGGCACAATGTTCCGCCTATAAGGTTAAACAAGTTTTTGCTCAAAAGAAGGAAAAACAATCACACAACATGAAACATATATAATGGATGATCTTGGATTATTTGACTTGTTTCTTTTCATCTTTGTATAAAACAACAAGAAAAGTTAACAGATGCCATAAAATGATTAATTTAAAAAATATTTTTAAGAAAAAATAAAAAAATTAATTTTTTAAATATTTTTTATATTTCTCATAAAGAATCATGCTAACAAGTGCTTTTAAGTCACATTAATCATGAAAATGAAAATGTTCACTTTTGCCACCTGTTTGCACTATTTTGCTTTTTTGTAACCTACCAAAGGAAAAGTCTGAGGAGGACTTACGTTATAGATATTGCTAAGGTTACAAAAGCAAAATAGTGCCTAACAGGTGGCAAAAGTGAACATTTCTCGAGCTTGGCAATAAGTACTTAAGCTTTACTTGTTAGGGACCCAGGTTACTTTATGCATTGTCTCCCTAGTTTGGGAGTTATACAATTAATCAGACTGGTATGATATTACATTTTTCTGCATATGCACATATAAAATATGTATACATATTCTGTCTAAATTAAATGTATTCAAAGTTTGGTAGAAAATTAATTTTTTTTTAAAAAATGTAAAATAGAAATATGAACGAATATAGTATAAATTTAAATTAAACCAACTAATATCATAACTAAGTATAATACCCCAAAAAAATCATATATTTATATTTTTAAATATTAAAATATGTACTTTGCATAGCATCTTAATTTTTTTTTTAAGAATACCCATGTATGTTTATTATATTATATCTGTAACGTTTTATTCATTAATAAATTAAGCACACACTTGTGGATTTTAAATCTATGATTTTATTCTTTATCTTATCGTAAGAGTAAAGGAAGTGATATTTAAATTATACATCATTAAGGGAGGTGGTAACATTTGAGGTCTACCTCAACCTCGTTAGCTGCCCCTAAATTTGAGTTGCTGTTGAAGACTAGATTATATAATTTATCTAGTGAACATATTATAGTTTATTCTCTAAACTCTGACCTCAAAGTTTTGAAAATTTTATCGGATATCCCGAAGAACAAGTTTTGAATTTTTTTTTTTTTAAAATAAACGACAATTTTTTGAAATTGCATCAATACAAAGTGCCCAAAGACATATATATACTCTTTTATTTGACGTAGATTTAAGTGCAATTCAATTATGCAAGTTAAGATTGACTATAATACGTACAAGACCTAATTTCAAGAAAAAAAAAATTACAAAAACAAAAGGAAAAAGGAAATGAATTCATCAAACCAACCCTTGTTTATTTTCATTAATTTGATAGAATGGTGAGTATAATTTTTTTGTTTTTGTTTTTTTTTTTAAAATAGTATTTTTTTAATAAGTTTTAAAATAGTATTACGTCCACAATAATTTCATAATAAATTATAGATGATAAGTTATTAATTATTCTAATTTGAGTCTACCATTGACTTCAGTTTTTAAGTCACTAATAACAGCTTCTCTCATCTATAATTTATTGTAAAATATTATGGAGGTAACATCACCATTTTTTAATATTTAATTCAATAATTAGTAGTGGGTTCTAATTAGCTCAACTGATAAAGTTTCTAATGGTTGTATAAGAGATTTGAGATTCAATCCCCGCATACACAAAAAACTGATTGGTGTTTTAGTCTGATGATAAAGAGTTTCCATTAGAAAGGGACGCTATAGGTTGAAACTCTCTAAAAAAAAAATCAATAATTAGAATAATAAAAATTGAGGGATTTGAACCATAATTCCCCATATAAGAAAAAAATAAGAATACCTCTAAAGTACGGGGCTTTTCACCTATTGTTTGCTAAAAATTATAAGTAAAATTGAATTACAAAAGGTTTTTGAATTCTCAGTAACACTTTGGACTTTGTCAAGCCCATTCTTCAGAAGACTTTGTTCAGAAAATTCTTTATATCTTTATTTATTTTTATTTTTAGTACTGAATAGTACTCCTAGCTAGGGTTGTAGCTTCAGAATCATTTTCCATAAGATTCGAGAATAATGAAATGATTAAAAATGTATCTTGTAAAATAATGATCCTTCGTTTTTTTTAAAAAAAAATGGAAGTGCTAATCAACATCTCACGCAGAAAGAATGCTGATGGAATTGGTCCAGGCCTTTTAACATCAACTTTTTCAACTTGTCATCATGACCCACCCATGGAATATCTTATATTAAATAAATATATGAAGACCCACCAGGCCATCTTAATTTATATTTCACATGCTATTCTACCAAAGGACCAAGCCAAAAGTGAATAATTATATTATTCCCTGTAGAATTCCCGAACAGTTGGATATCAAACACCAGAGAATTTTTTCAGACAAAAGAACTCACACGGCAACCATATTCACGTAATCTACACAACTAATTATAGGAATTATTTTGTAGGCTTAATGGTCCAGGCCTTTTAACATCAACTTTTTCAACTTGTCATCATGACCCACCCATGGAATATCTTATATTAAATAAATATATGAAGACCCACCAGGCCATCTTAATTTATATTTCACATGCTATTCTACCAAAGGACCAAGCCAAAAGTGAATAATTATATTATTCCCTGTAGAATTCCCAAACAGTTGGGTATCAAACACCAGAGAATTTTTTCAGACAAAAGAACTCACACGGCAACCATATTCACGTAATCTACACAACTAATTATAGGAATTATTTTGTAGGCTTATTAAGTAGGAAGGGTTATGTGCATGGTACTACTATAGCTAGCTAAGATCTAGACCAAGGACATTTATCTTTCCTAATTTTGAGAGAAAGGTTATTCAAGTACAGTTTTCTTAATCACAAAGCCAATCCAATTCAGACTCAATTAAAGAACCCACTGAGTGAAAATTTGAGCCATGCAGCGTATCACCAGAAACCAAGTGTGTGTGATCAGAAATTGGAGATGAGTGGCCTTTGTCACATGTATTAGAGCTACTATCACCCCCATCTTCAAAACAAGGTAACTGTGAGAAATCCAGGTTGAGAAGATCCGATATGAAATTTTCTTCCATCTCAAAATCCATCATGAAGTTGGATGGATTGTTTTCTCCCAACATGAATTGTGAAAAGTCAACCGGGTCATGATGATGAACCATGGAGGATTGAACTTCAACTTCAACCTCTGGCTTAGTCTCACTAATTTGGTTATGTTGGTCAAGTTGTATTGGCTGCTCGGAGGTAATGATATTGACAGCCTTTGTACACTTTGTTGCCTTGGTTCGGACCACACATGAGGAGCCTATTTTTGCTTCAGCTGGACCCCTAGCTAACCTTTCCACACTGTGGTTTTGCTTTTCTTGTGTGTGTACTTGATTTGATCTTTTAGAAGTGTGGCTTAAGTGATCTTGAACTTTCTTTCCAATGTTGGTGTTCCAATAGTTCTTGATTTCATTGTCTGTTCGGCCAGGAAGCCGACCAGCTATCAAAGACCATCTGCAATCAATCGCACACATTCCTAGACATCAATATGCAGCTGAGTGTAAAACACTGTGTTTCACTCTTTCTTTTTTCCATTAATCAGATTGATGTAAAACTGTTATTGCTTTGGTTTTGCCAAATTAGCATTGACATGTACCTAGTACAGGTTATAAATATGTATGGTTTTTGATTGGCAAAAAATATATACCTGTTCCCCAAGAGTTTGTGCAGCCTAATAATGAGCTCTTCTTCATCACGGGTTATGTTGCCTCTCTTAATATCAGGTCTAAGATAATTTAACCATCTTAGCCTGCAACTTTTCCCACATCTCTTAAGCCCTGCATAAAGAATCAAAATCTCGTTTTTTCATTTACTTGAACAATTACAACCATTATATTAAAGAAATAATACATAAATGTGAACAAAAAAAAGAGGATCTCTTATCTATTTTCTCAGTTATTCAGCTATGTATCTGTATCTAACCTGCTCTCTTGGGAAGGTTTCTCCATTTTCCTTCACCATGAAGTTTGACATATTCTGTGAGTATTTTGTCTTCCATAACTGTCCATGCTCCCCTATTCAAGCCCTCCTTTGAACAGCAAGGACTCCTTCCCATCTAATAATTGAGTCACTCTTCAAGAATTTCCACCTCTCTGTCTCTCTCCAGTGCTTTACTCTTGGAGGCAGAGAGGGGGAGGGACTCTCTACGCTTGGAGTTGGGGTATTGTAGTTATTCCTATTTATATTGTGAGTAGAACATCAAGTGTTATCATTACAATGTCTCATCTTTATAGTTTTTACAGAGAGTAAATTTTATTTTTCACCCCTAAGTTGTGGGGTGATTTTAAATTTCCTCTTATACACTTACTAGATGATAAATTATATTTTTGTAAATAGCGACACTTTTTATATAATAAATTTAATAGTATCCCTTGTATTACTTTTATAAATATTACCATTACATTTTGACTTATGAATTTGGTTTTTGGACTTTTAAATTTGAGCAATTAATCACTGACAATATCTCTGTGACAAATCAAGTATATTGTTGGAATTTAAGAGTGTGTTTGTTTGAAGGTGAAATAAGGTGGATGGAAACTTTGGAGAGAAAATGGGAAAGAAAATTTTTTTGAAGTATGTTTGGTTGGGTAGGAATGAAGGAAAATAAATAGTAAAACCCAAATGTTTTTTTCCTGGACCCACCAAAAAAATTTCTCTCCAAAATGGGAAAAAAATTGAGAGAGAAAAGCTCATAAAATAAACTTCCAAAAATACCTTCACATTAGACTTCACCTCCAACGGGTTGGCCTTTTTTTTTTTTTACTTTTTTTTTTTCTCTTTCATTTTTTTTCTTTCCCTGTTTACTAACTTGCTTTTTATTTTTTTTAATTTATCTATTCCATTTGATTTATTTCTTCCTTTGATTTACTAACGTGCTTGGCTTCGTTTTTGTTTTTTCTTTCTTCTCTCTTTGATTTTGTCTGGACATGTTAGCTTTCTTCATCTTCTTCTTCTTCTTTTTCTTTTTTGGTGCTCATATGTTTATTTTCTCATTAATTTTGGTTGGTTTTTGTTTTTGTTCCATTTTTTTAGAAAATAGTTTTGAGTTAATTTTTTATGCTTTTTTTTTCTTTAATGAAGTGTCTAACTATACACAATTTTTTTTAAAGTATAATGTGTTACTTTTTGTTTTATTTAATAAGGACATAATAGTAAATTTATACAAATTTTATTTTCAATCAAATAAAAGAGTTTTTCATCCCTCTACTTTTCCACCCTTCTAACCAAACACAAATGAGGAAAACTAAAATCTTTTCTATCTCACCACTTTTCCATCCTCTCTCTATTTTTTATCCTCTCACTTTTCTATCTTTCCAACCAAACAAATTCTAATGAATTAAACACGTAAGGTGCAAATGGTTTCTATCACATCATAAATATTTTTGAAACGTCATCATTACCAAAATAACTTATTTATCCATGAGGCTAATTATTCAAATTGTCTTTATCTTTCTTTCACAAACTTTAAATCTCTAGAAAACACCTTAAAAAAGAGTGATAAACTCCAAATGTATCATTGTAAATACAAATAAATTGTTAATATTTGTTACAAACAGTTAGTTGCATATATCTTTACATACAGTTTTGAAAATTGTGTTTTGAAAACACAATTTTAGTTATAATTTTGAAATCACAAACAATTTAACTGACATGTCACAGGACACACACTTTGTACACACTAACATGCAGTAGTCTGCTCTTCAAATAAATAGATGCTAACATGCAACTCTAAATGTATCATTGTAAATACAAATAAATCGTTAATATTTGTTACAAACAGTTAGTTGCATATATCCATACACACAATTTTGAAAATTGTGTTTTGAAAACATAATTTTAGTTATAATTTTGGAATCACAAACAATTTAACTGATGTCACGGCACACACACTTGGTACGCACTAACATGCAATAGTCTGCTCTTCAAATAAATAGACCCTTACCATTAAGCATGGAGGTTGAATTCAACATTGTGGAACATGATTGTCAAGAATAGTACAGATGCTATGTGCCGCTTGTACACTTGCATTTATTGCATTTAAATCATTTGATAGGTTAGGTTAAAAAACAGTAATTCTCTTTTTTTTTTTTTTTTCTTTTTTCTTTTTTTTTTTTCTAATTTAATAGTTAGGAGATGTTTGAATATTTTAAAGATTGGCTCTTGGATAATTCATCATTTTAACATCTAAAAAGTTTATGAAAATTAAAGAGAGGAAGAGGATTTCAACGTTTTGTGTGTGTAATTTGATAGTTAAAATCATAATTTGAACTATGATAGAAAAAAATTATGTTACTAAACTACAATTATCTTCTTGAATTTAAAGAATTTTGGTTGCATGTGAATTAGAGGGACCATCCTTGTGCCTAGAAGTTTCGAGCATAAACAGTACAAACCTTAAAAAAAAGGAAAAAAAAAAAAAAAGAAAAAAAAAGAGCAATGTGTAAATGAATAAAGAAACATAGTGTCAACATGAATATCTACAGTGGTGATGATGATAGCTCGATGGAACTTTGACCTTTATATCTCTGGGTGATAAAAAATCCACCACAAATACGTGCACCAGCTGCCCTTCTACTCTGGTAGGATTCTCGTGGCTGCTGCTTTCTTTGAAGCTAACTTTCTCACACCCTCTTGAAAGTTGGTTGAAATCTATGGACGTAAGCTATGCTCCAAAACGGGCGCGTTCGGGAACATTTTCCTTGACCCATATTGTTTCCTGTTACAACAATCAATTTTACACCCATTTCTTCTCCCAAAAAAAAAATTCTATACCCATTTTTACAAATATCTTATATGGCAGATGGTGGCCGATAGCTTATTATGTCCATATGGACATTTCACTTTTTTTTTTTTTTTTTTTCAACATTCACACCTAACGACATTAGATAATTGTGAAAATAGATGTGAAATTGATCGTGGTTCTAGGATTTTTATGTTATTTGACTAAAGATACAAGACTGCCCCTAAAGAGATGAATGTACCTTCTTCATAATTTTATGTCACATGGTGATGCCAGTGAACAGTGGGGGCATTTTTTTAACTCGTTAGAAAATATTCTAAGAAGATCCTCCAAATTATTTGGCTTACTCCTAACATCATAATCTTGATAATTAATTTTGGAAGGCCGCATCAAATTATGGACAACTTCGCTTGTCAATTTTATCTTTTTTAAACTCAGAAGTAATTGCCATTTGTGTTTGTGTCAATGCGTGATTTTTAAAATTTATTTGCACAAAATTTTTCATAACTATTGATATGACTTCTTGTTGACCCTTTTGGGTAGTACCTTTGTGTTGCAAGAATAATTATTACTGATTATGATAAAATAAAAAGTAACTTCTTGTTATTGCTGGTTCAATGTAAAATAATTTTTGTTTCAATCACAACTTGTTACATTAGTAGCAATAACAACAATCAAATCTTGATCTCGAAATTTTAAGTTAGTCATAGATCGTCAACAAATACAACTTATCACTTCAACCCATTATGAAAAAGATTGTGAAAAACTTCCTACCTCAAATTGCTCTTTAAAATATATATATATATATATATATGGATCCGGTTAACGTGTGCCCTAAGGGAAAAAAAAAAAAAAAAAAAAAATTCTACACCCATTTTTACAACTATTTTATATGGCAAATGGTGACCGATAACTTATTACATCCATAAGAACATTTCACTTTTTTTTTTTTTTTTTTTCAACATTCACAACTAACTACATTAGATAATTGTGAAAATAGATATGAAATTGATCGTGGTTCTAGGATTTTTATGTTATTTGACTAAAGATACAAGACTGCCCCTAAAGAGATGAATGTACCTTCTTCATAATTTTATGTCACATGGTGATGCCAGTGAACAGTGGGGGCATTTTTTTAACTCATCTGAAAATATTCTAAGAAGATCCTCCAAATTATTTGGCTTACTCCTAACATCATAATCTTGATAATTAATTTTGGAAGGCCGCATCAAATTATGGACAACTTCGCTCGTCAATTTTATCTTTTTTAAACTCAGAAATAATTGCCATTTGTGTTTGTGTCAATGCGTGATTTTTAAAATTTATTTGGCTTACTCCTAACATCATAATCTTGGTAATTAATTTTGGAAGGCCGCATCAAATTATGGACAACTTCACTTGTAAATTTTATCTTTTTTAAACTCATAAATAATTGCCATTTGAGTTTGTGTCAATGCGTGATTTTTAAAATTTATTCGCACAAAATTTTTCATAATTATTGATATGACTTCTTGTTCACCCTTTTGGGTAGTACCTTCGTGTTGCAAGAATAATTATTACTAATTATGATAAAATAAAAAGTAACTTCTTGTTATTGCTGGTTCAATGTAAAATAATTTTTGTTTCAATCACAACTTGTTACTTTAGTAGCAATAACAACAATCAAATCTTGATCTCGAAATTTTAAGTTAGTCATAGATCGTCAACAAATACAACTTATCACTTCAACCCATTATGAAAAAGATTGTGAAAAACTTCCTACCTCAAATTGCTCTTTAAATATATATATATATATATATAGGGCCTTGCTCTGTGTATGGAACTCTCATAAACAAAATTTCTAGAAGCACTTGCTCTATATTATTGATGAGACCAAGATGGGGTCCTCTTCGTCTCATACATAAATTTGATCACCCAACTACTTACAACCAAAAAAAAAAGAATGCCAACCCCCTTCTTGTTATGTGAGGCGGCTGCTACCAGTCAGCTATAAAAGACAAACCAAGGCTCTATAAATGCATACTTTTGTATACAAAGTCACTCTTTTGAACTTAATATGAAATGATGCCTTTGTGGGCCTAATTGATTGACACTACATGTCATTTTTTGTAGTCTAATTATAGCAGTCTATTCTCATTTACAACATTTTTTTCTTTGTTTGTTTGTTTGTTTTTTTTTTTTTTTTTTTGATGAACTTTGCTTGTTTGTTTTGAATAATTTTTTTTTTTTTTTTTTTTTTTTTTTTTTTTTTTTTTTTTTTTTTTTTTGATGAACTTTGTTTGTTTGTTTTGAATATGGACTTTTTATTCAAATTTAGGAGGATACAAACACCACGAGATGGAAATTGATCCCCAAAATTACAGGAGGCTGAGCGAAGCTGCAACATTCTATGTAAAAATATTTAAATAGTCATGGAGAAAAGGAAAAGGTGCAAGTAGGCTAAGAGGGCTTCTGGTATCTTTTATGATAGTTGCAAATTCATTCCAACCAAGTTGGCATTCATTGTACTTAAGAAGTTGCAAAATTCATTCCAACCAAGTTGGCATTCACTGTACTTAAATAGTTGCAAAATCCCAACCAAATTGGCATTCGTTGTGCTATGATTTCATATAATTAAAATTTTCATAATTTGACATAGTGGTAAGTTGATTCATGAATAACCATTCTTAACAAGGTTGTATTAATGTGATTCATTTATTGTGTTATATAACTATCATAATTTACTTGTACAAGTTGTACTAGCTTTGAAGAAGTGTGTATTTATTGTACACCCAGTAGAATTTGAGTCCCATTCCCACATTTAGTGTTCATCTCTCTTACCAATTGGAAAGTAATCAACTATAGTATATATGAAAAAGTGTGTATACCACCACACATTTTTGATGCGATGGTCACTCTACAAGTATAAGTATTTATAAGATGTGAGGGGTAAGGGCTGGGGTTTAAGTCTCCAAGAAGAAGCTTTATACACATATACACTTAGATTAGGCTAAAGTAAAATTTATATCTTGTATTAAAAAAAAAATGTGTATTTATATTGTTATACTGCTCATTTGGGATAACTTACTTTCATGGGTCTATCTAAAGTTCTAAAAAAGGTTTATATGAACGAAATAAGCTAAATTATAAACTGCATAAGTTGAATGCTAAACATGCAAAGAAAAAACAAAAATAGTAATATAAACATAAGATATATAATAGACTACATAACCAGAAGGGTCTCCTCACCAATTTTGTGTCAATGGTTGCTAAAGTCTAAATCCATTCTTGCAAGGTTTGAAAAAGCACTCAACCGAGAGGGACCTTGAAAAAAGACCTTAGAAAGACTCTAGGACTCTTTGTCATACTTCATATTATATATATATATATATAACAAAGTTGGCATTTGAATATTTGATTGGAAGCTAGTAAATTTGTAAATAAAAGTCACCATTTACCTTCAACTAAATTGGTTGCATAACGACCGATTCAAGTATAATTAACTAGTATCTTAATGTCCAAATTGGAGGAAAATTCTATGAGTATCTGTGGGAGGACGAGGATCCGAGAATACAAGCAGATGGATTAAGGACCATACCAAGGGTATGAACCTAGGGAAGCATTGACAAAATGTCCTATACAAGTGACCTTATGTGAGTGTAGAAAGACTACAACGCCTGAGGACGCTGAGGGTCCCAACATGCCCTCAAAAAATCGAGAACCAAGGCTAAAGGCTGTCAAGAGCAAACCGAGAGTGAAGAGAAAGATTTGTTGCCAAGTTGGGAAGAAAGGATAGAGGATGGATTAAGTATCCATCACTTCCGCATTCAATGCTCTGCAACTACTTAGCTAGCCGCATTAATGAGGAAATGATCCATGAACAATGTCAACCCAGCTCATACCCCAATGTGGAAGCCTTCTAGTAAGGTTTTGATGGGACAAGTATCAAAAGAATCTAACCTTGACCTGCTAAATGTAGGGCTCAAATACATCTTAGCTAACTATATAAAGTTGAGAAGCCCCTGGAGGAAGGGATGGACTTTTTGAGACTTGAAAACCATTTGTAATCACTATCTCAGACTAAACCTGAGGACCCCAATATAAGTTTTTCAAGGCTGCTTCTTACCTGTGATCGTTAACTTACACTTCAAATCAATTCAAACACACCCATTAAAATCTTACCATCTTGTTAAGGGTATTTAAGGTTGATTGAGCATCATACCTCTTAAATATTAATTGTGTGAGTATAAATAGTAAATCTGTGTCTAACATAAGCTCACTTACTTTTTGCCCACCATAGTATCATATTGTATCTCTATTGCAAAGGCTATAACTTATTAGGAACATTTTTTATTGCTTAGAGGTACTATACTATTTCTTTTGAGAGCTACTATTTCATAAATAAATAAAAAAGACTCAACCTGAACTAAATAAACCTTAACCTATGATCAAGTCACTATATCTGAAGAAGGTGGCGGAAGGAATCTACTTAGCAGTGACTTGCACTGTTCAAGTCACTTCCTCATTAATGCAGTTGTTAGGTGTTTGGTTAATCAGAAAATCAAAGAAAAAGAAAGAAAACGAGAGTGGAAAGAGCTGATAATGGAGAGTGTGATTTGTTACTTCGAGGGAACTACCTCCAGAGAGAGAGAGAGAGATTAAGAGAACTCAGAAAGGGAAAGTGTTTGGTTAATTCTTTTCATATCCTTTATTATTCAATCCTGTAGCTTATATACAACACATGTTAGCCACACTTCACCTAACTGACTCAACAGCCTCACTAACTAACTGGTTGCTTCCTAACTAACTAATTGCTTTATTAACTAATTCCCAACAATACTAGTGCTAATGCAGTACTAACGCAATACATCATACAGTACATACAGTAAGTACAGCTAGCTAGTATCTTAACAACACTCCTCTCCTTCAAAACATCTTGCCCATAAGATGAGGAAATTGTTGTTGAAGACAAAACAGATCCTCCCACGTAGCATCATCTACAGAACCACCTTGCCACTGAACCAGATGCTGAGTGATAGTCCTATTGTGGAGTCTGTGAGATCTGGTCTGCAGAATAGCCACTGGTTCAGGGGTGAGGATACCTTGGGAATTGACTGATGGTAGTAGAGGAATAGCGATATTGCGCTGCCCCAACTTAGCTTTCAAACAGGACACATGAAACACAGGGTGTATGGCAGAACCCACAGAAAGATCCAACTTATAAGCAACCTCCCCAATCCTCTTACGAACCTGAAAAGGACCGAAGAAACGGGGGGACAGCTTGTGAAAGGCTCGAGATGTCACTGATTGCTGCTTGTATGGTTGTAACCGGAGATATACCCAATCACCAACATTGAATATCCTTTCAGTCCGATGCAAATCACACTGCTGCTTCATCCGAGCCTGTGCAGTGACCAAATTCTGGCGCAACAAGTTAAGGATTTGCTCTCTAGATCGCAAAAGAGAATCCACTGATGCAACCTGAGTTGTACCAGGTATATAGTCCATCAATCGAGGAGGAGGAAAACCATACACAGCCTCATATGGGGTGAATTTGGTAGCTGAATGATAATTGGTGTTAAACCAATATTCAGCTAAGTACAACCACTTAGACCACTCAGTAGGCCTATCCGCAGAAAAAGACCTTAAGTACTGTTCCAGGCACTTATTCACCACCTCTGTTTGCCCATCAGTCTGGGGGAGGTAGGCTGAAGACATAGCTAACTGCACTCCTTGGAGCTTAAACAACTCAGCCCAAAACTTGGCCGTAAACATCGGATCTCGGTCAGAAACAATAGAAGTAGGCATGCCATGTAGTTTCAAGATATTCTGAGCAAACAAAGTAGCCACTTTAGCAGCAGAATAAGGGTGTGACAAACCAATGAAATGTACATATTTGGTGAGTCTATCAACAACCACCATCACTGTATCTAACCTTTGGGAAGAAGGTAAACCACTGATAAAGTCCATACTAACTGTAGACCATGGCTTTTCAGGAATTGGCAGAGGTTGAAGTAACCCAGCAGGTCTACAAGTCTCATGTTTCATCTGTTGACACACTGCACACTCTCTAATGTACTGCTTCAGGTCAGACTTCATCCCTAGCCAAAAGAAATCCTGTTTCAGTCTATGAAAGGACTTAAGGAAACCAGAGCGGCCTCCTAAAGCGCTGTCATGAACTTGGTGAAGAATTTTAGGCTTCAAATTGCAAGTAGGACCCAAGTAGACCCGACCTTTATATAAAATCAACCCATTATGTAAAGAAAAGAATTTGGGCCCTGAAGAACCAGATTGTAATTGGTGTAGCAGCTGTCGTACCTCAATAGAATGTTGATAGCTAGCTTTAAGTTCCTCAATCCAAGAAGGACATGGAAATGAGATCAACAACAAAGATGCAGTACCAGCTGTCTGAGTCGGAGATAAATCCTCAGAAACAGATTCTTCCCGTCTAGACAAGGCATCAGCTACCTTGTTCTCACACCCTTGTTTATACTCCATCACAAACAAGTACCCCAATAACTTGGCCAGCCACTTCTGCTGAGTAGGGGTAGCAATTCTCTGCTCCAAAATATACTTTAAACTCTGTTGATCCGTCTTTATAGTGAAGGGTCTACCCAAGAGGTAAGGCCGCCATTTATGCACTGCAGTAACCAATGCTAACAGCTCTTTCTCATAAGTAGATAGCTGTAGAGCTCTTCCTTTGAGAAGTTGACTATGATAAGCAATTGGTCTGTGGTTTTGCATCAAAATAGCTCCTAAACCAAAGCCTGAAGCGTCACACTCAATGGTAAAAGGAAGATTAAAATCAGGTAAGGCCAAAACAGGTGGCTGACTAACAGCAGCCTTGAGTTGTTGGAAGGCTTCCTCAGCATGGACAGTCCAAAGAAAAGCATTCTTTTTAAGTAAGGCAGTGAGGGGAGCAGCAATATGACCATAATTCTGTATAAATTTCCTGTAATAACCAGTCAAACCCAAAAATCCCTTCAATGCCTTAATAGAAGTAGGAGTTGGCCAAGCCATCATTGCTGAAATCTTCTTAGGATCAGCACTAACTCCCTGACCTGAGATGATGTGCCCAAGATATTCCACCTCTGTGCAGCCAAATACAGACTTGCTTCTCTTAGCATATAATTGATGATGCAACAAGAGCTCCAAGACAGTTCGAAGGTGAGAAAGATGAAGTTCCATTGTAGGACTGAAAACCAATATGTCATCAAAGAAGACCAATACAAATCTCCTCAAATAAGGCCTAAAACCATCATTCATCAAGGACTGGAAAGTAGATGGAGCATTAGTCAACCCAAATGGCATGACTAAAAACTCATAGTGACCATCATGTGTCCTAAAAGCAGTCTTTGGAATATCCTCTTTCTTCATACCAATTTGATGGTAACCAGATCTTAAATCAAGTTTAGAAAAAATGGTGGAACTAGCCAGCTCATCCAATAACTCATCAACTACTGGTATAGGAAACTTGTCCTTAATTGTAGCCTGGTTCAAAGCTTTATAGTCAATGCACATCCTCCAAGAGCCATCTGCCTTCCTTACCAATAAAATGGGAGAAGAGAAAGGGCTATGGCTAGGCCTAATAGACCCCACAGCCAACAAATCAGTGACTATCTTCTCAATCTCAGTTTTTTTGGAAATGGGGATATCTATAAGGCCTTTGACAAATTGGGTCAGTCCCTTCCTTTAAGAGGATTTGGTGTTCATGACCTCTACAAAGAGGCAGACCAGAAGGTGTATCAAACACTGGACCAAACTTATTCAATAGTTTCTCAATCAGAGGATCACATTGTTGCTGAAGTGGAGTAGTACCAGAACCCAATGACACAATCTGGAGACAAATACCCTTCCTGACAGGTTTTTTGAAGAAATGATCACTCTCTTGAAGAGTTAATCAGTGGGGTGCATACTAGACAATGTAACCGACTTCCCAAATTACTGAAATTGCATAGACATAGTTAAGAAGTCCCACTGAATCAGACCCAAAGTTCTAAGCCATTGAGTCCCAAGAACCAACTCACAATCACCTAATGGTAAAACATTCAAATCCACTGCAAAATTGTATCCTTGCATGACAACCTTAACATCTAAACAAGCACCCTTGGTCCTGATGGTATCACCATTAGCCACTTTAACCTTAAAGGAGACAGTAGGGTCAATTGGTAGGTGTAACCTAGATAGTATGGCAGCATCTAAAAAATTATGAGTGCTACCAGTGTCAATTAAAATGACAATCCAGTGACCATTAATGCTACCCTTAATTCTCATTGTACCTGGGGAAGGGCTTCCTAATAGAGCATAAAGAGTAATTTCTGCTTCAGACCTTTTAGGTTAAGACTCATCAACTCCAGAATGTAACAAGTGCATATTCGAATCATGGGATAGGAGCATATTAGAGGCATCAAGCTCTACTAATTCTACATTAGAACTAGTCCCTTGAAATGGATAAAGCCCTTCTAATAAAAAAAGTTTAGCAGACTTACAATGATGCCCAGGCTGAAACTTCTCATCACAATTAAAGCAAAGGCCTTTCTTCCTTCTTTCTTCCATTTCTGCAGGAGACAACCTTTGTATGGGAAGCTTAAGCTTTGAGTCCATCTTAACATCAGGTTTTGGTCCAAGAATTGAGGGCCTGGAGGACTCCAACGGAAAAGACTTCTGAAACTTCCTACTGCTCATCAAGTACTCCTCCTGAATCTTGGCTAACCCAAAGGCTTCATTTAGATTCTTTGGGTTAAGCATTTTCACAGGCAACCTCACCTCATCTTTAAGGCCACTAAGAAAACAACTCAACTTGTGGCAATCAGACAAGCCCCTTATTTTATTTGACAAAGCTTCAAACTGTCCCTTATAACCCACAACACTATTGGTTTGCCTCAATCATGTAAGGGCTTCCATTGGGTCTTCATATGCTGAGCTTCCAAATCTTGTCAACAACGAATTCACAAAACTCTCCCAAGTGGCAAACATCCCTGTTCATCACTATCTTGGAACCACACCAAAGCATCACCATCCATGTGAAAAGAAGCCATTAATAGCCTCTCTTTGAATGGGGTCTGGTAGAAATCGAAGTACTGATGTGCCTTGTATACCTAAGATGCTGGATCCTCCCCTCTGAATTGTGGAAAATCCAATTTCACGCTCTTGGAGAAGTTTGAGATGGGTAGCGCAATGGATCGTGACATTGGAGAATTTGGGGATCGAGATGGAGATTTAGGAGGTGTAGTTTGTTATTGTTGTCTCTTTTCTTCGGTCTCAGTAAGCTTTTGCAGAGCAATACTAATGGCGTTCAACTGCTGTGTATGAGAATTCAATTGCTGGGAAATTTCTTGTAAAGAATGGGCATGGTGGTCAGTGGTAACTTTGAGAGTAGAGATCGATTCATTGATGTAGGGTGAAGAACGAGTTTCAGTCATGGTGTAGGAACGAGGGCTCTGATACCAAATGTTAGGTGTTTGGTTAATCAGAAAATCAAAGAAAAAGAAAGAAAACGAGAGTCGAAAGAACTGATAATGGAGAGTGTGATTTGTTACTTCGAGGGAACTACCTCCACAAAGAGAGAGAGATTAAGAGAACTCAGAAAGGGAAAGTGTTTGGTTAATTCTTTTCATATCCTTTATTATTCAATCCTGTAGCTTATGTACAACACCTGTCAGCCACACTTCACCTAACTGACTCCACAGCCTCACTAACTAACTGGTTGCTTCCTAACTAACTAATTGCTTTATTAACTAATTCCTAACAATACTAGTGCTAATGCAGTACTAACGCAATACATCATACAGTACATACAGTAAGTACAGCTAGCTAGTATCTTAACAGCAGTTGATAAAGCTGTTACCCACCATTTAATATGGAGGCAACAACCTACACCAAACTAGAAACTTCTCCTATGATCATAAATTCTCTCTCTTCATATCCTTCCTTTAAACTGGAACGACTCAAAGTCCTATGACTCATCCCTTCCTTTCCTCAAGTGACCTTCCTCCTCGGGCCTGTGGCTTGTGCCCCCACACCAATACTACAACTCTCAACTTCATCCTCGATCCTCGGGCACCCACAAAAAGCAACAATTTTGTGGTCACGAGAAGAACACCTAAATTGATTTTTGTGGCAAAGAAAAAGAACCTCACTTAGAAGTGTTCAACCAAAAACAATACCATTCAATTATTCAAATATCTTTTGGAAAACAACAATTTGAAAGGAATCATATTGAAGTGGGATTAATTAATTGTACAAGAGATCAGTAGATGACAAAATGCATTTTTGATAAGTGTGAAGGGTGGAGCTCATGTCTTGACTAATTTAGAAAATTTCGAGGTAAAACTATTATTTATTTATTTATTTATTAAAAAGAGATAAATTTACACCGACTTCTTTTGGGGTTTTACAATATGACAATTCTCTCCAAAACTCTTCACAAAATGACATTCTCCCTTTTAGATTTGTAAGAATATAACAGTTGAGTAGTTACCTAGCTAGTAGAATATTCCACTATTAAAAATATTATTATTAATTTATACACATACATAACACAAGAGTCTTATGCATCCACAAAACTCAAGGGATGAGAGAGCACGAACATTGTTGCATTTATACAATCCTTAAAATACAGTGTTATTTATACAAACATTTGGATAGAGTGTCATTAGAAAAACTTTGACAGACAAATGTGTAATTTACCCTAAAAAATACTGTCATTTTATCACCTTGCAACTAGTAGAACTAAAATAGAACATTCTAATAATCAAGGGGAAAAAATTTCAAGACATCTAAATAAAATGTATTGGGCATAACTATATACCTCTTTTATATGTCACATTTTATTAGGAAGCAAAACATGCAAAATTAATAGAAAGCCTAACCTCATTTTTTTTAAGGGAAAAAAAATTATTTAAGAGAGCAAACAAACACAATTTTACTGCCAAAATAAAATAATTACACAAAAAACTACAAAGAGTAAAGTTTGGGAGAGGCCAAACTCTCAAAGAAAAAATACATTCAAAACCAAGAGGAGTAATTGATGTCACGGAAGCATGAAGAAAGCACACATGATACTCTCTTGATAGAACAGAAACTAAACTATTAGCTTCTAGTAGTAAATCTCGAATCCACGAAAGGTTCCTCGAATTCATGAGGAGTTCCTTGAATCCACAAGAG
The DNA here is from genome assembly GCF_002906115.3 of Quercus suber. Taxonomy (NCBI): domain Eukaryota; kingdom Viridiplantae; phylum Streptophyta; class Magnoliopsida; order Fagales; family Fagaceae; genus Quercus; species Quercus suber. The sequence continues at coordinate 768,519 of NW_027069811.1, forward strand.
TCCTTGAATCCATAAAAAGAAAGGGTTTGGAATTCACCAGAAAATAAAAAAACAAAAGTCTGAATTTTATTTATTGAATAATTATTAAGAAAACGTGTACAAACTTAGGGGCTTATTTAAGGGCCCTGTAAAACTTGACAAACAAGAAAATATATTCTAAAATAACTCCTAATTAATACTTAACCATAACAGGAATCAAATTTGACCTAAAAAGCATTAAAAATGCTTTAAAACAAGGAAATAAATGTCCTAAACCTAAAATAACAAAAATTACATAAAAAATACCAAAAAAATAAATTATATAAATTAATTTGAAGATTCTATCCTACATTAATAATAACATCACAAATTATAAACAAATCCTATAATCTCCAAAAAAAAAATACCATTACTTCCACTTGAAAGATACCAAGATCACTTAGAATCTAGGAAAGAGAAGATCAACCCTCTATGAAGACACAAAAGCTTGATAGCTAAGAGGAGGAGACCACCCACTACTTAAGATCCATCATTTTTGTATCAAAAGAGCTTAGTTTTGAACTGATCCAAGTGAAATCTAAGCAAGAAATTTAAACTCTCTCCATGAGCCTTAGAGGGCAGCCTAACCACCATTAGTGAAGGACTTGCAACCAATCTAGGCCAGCACGAGACCCGTGATGCGGATAGAGAAAACCAGCAATAAGGGTGGTAAGAGACCCATAAAGAGGACTTGAAAGCCCTATAAAAGGGTAGAGAGAGGCTCAAGTTGAAAGCATTGCTCATAGTGAAGCCAAGAAAGACTTGGATGCACATTAGTATAGAGGTGCTAACATGGGCCGAGAGCCAACCTAACCACATGTTAAGGTGGGTTACATTAATCTAATGTGGCAAACTAAAGCATCCTTAGAGTATTCACATCCGGGTTTTTAGTTTCTCAAAAAATAAAATCCTTTTTTTTAGAAACCAAAAAAAAAAAAAAAAAAAAAAAAGGCTCTAGGACTCTTTGTCATACTTCATATTATATATATATATATATATATAACAAAGTTGGCATTTGAATATTTGATTGGAAGCTAGTAAATTTGTCAATAAATGTCACCATTTACCTTCAACTAAATTGGTTGCATAACGACTGATTCAAGTATAATTAACTTGTATCTTAATGTCCAAATTGGAGGAAAATTCTATGAGTATCTGTGGGAGGACGAGGATCCGAGAATACAAGCAGATAGATTAAGGACAATACCAAGGGTATGAACCTAGGGAAGCACTGACAGAATGTCCTATACAAGTGACCTTATGCGAGCGTAGAAAGACTACAGCGCCTGAGGACTCTGAGGGTCCCAACATGCCCTTGAAAAATCGAGAATCAAGGCTAAAGGCTGTCAAGAGCAAACCGAGAGTGAAGAGAAAGATTTGTTGCCAAGCTGGGAAGAAAGGACAGAAGATGGATAAAGTATCCATCACTTCCGCATTCAATGCTTTGCAACTACTTAGATAGCCACATTAATGAGGAAATGATCCATGAACAATGTCAACCCAGCTCATACCCCAATGTGGAAGCCTTCTAGTAAGGTTTTGATGGGACAAGTATCAAAAGAATCTAACCCTGACCTGCCAAATGTAGGGCTCAAATACATCTTAGCTAACTATATAAAGCTGAGAAGCCCCTGGATGAAGGGATGGACTTTTTGAGACTTGAAAACCATTTGTAATCACTGTCTCGGACTAAACCCGAGGACCTCAATATAAATTTTTCAAGGCTGCTTCTTACCTGTGATTGTTAACTTACACTTTAAATCAATTCAAACACACCCATTAAAATCTTACCATCTTGTTAAGGGTATTTAAGGTTGATTGAGCATCATACCTCTTAAATATTAATTGTGTGAGTATAAATAGTAAATCTGTGTCTAACATAAGCTCACTTATTTTTTGCCCGCCATAGTATCATATTGTATCTCTATTGCAAAGGCTATATCTTATTAGGAACATTTTTTATTGCTTAGAGGTACTATACTATTTCTTTTGAGAGATACTATTTCATAAATAAATAAAAAAGTCTCAACCTGAACTAAATAAACCTTAACCTATGATCAAGTCACTATATCTGAAGAAGGTGACGAAAGGAATCTGCTTAGCAGTGACTTGCACTGTTCAAGTCACTTCCTCATTAATGCAGCTGATAAAACTGTTACCCACCATTTAATGCGGAGGCAACAACCTACACCAAACTAGAAACTTCCCCTATGATCACAAATTCTCTCTCTTCATATCCTTCCTTCAAACCGGAACGACTCAGAGTCCTATGACTCATCCCTTCCTTTCCTCGAGTGACCTTCCTCCTCGGGCCTGTGGCCCGTGGCATCCCCACACCAATACTACAACTCTCAACTTCATCCTCGATCCTCGGGCACCCACAAAAAGCAATAATTTTGTGGTCACGAGAAGAACACCTAAATTGATTTTTGTGGCAAAGAAAAAGAACCTCACTTAGGAGTGTTCAACCAAAAACAATACCATTCAATTATTCAAGAGATCAGTAGATGACAAAATGCATTTTTGATAAGTGTAAAGGGTGGAGCTCATGTCTTGACTAATTTAGAAAATTTCGAAGTAAAACTGTTATTTATTTATTTATTTATTAAAAAGAGATAAATTTACACGGACTTCTTTTGGGGTTTTACAATATGACCATTCTCTCCAAACTCTTCACAAAATGACATTCTCCCTTTTAGATTTGTAAGAATATAACAATTGAGTAGTTACCTAGCTAGTAGAATATTCCACTATTAAAAATATTCCACTATTAAAAATAACACTATGTTATACACAAGAGTGTTATGCATCCACAAATCTCAAGGGATGAGAGGACACGAACATTGTTGCATTTATACAATCCTTAAAACATAGTGTTATTTATACAAACATTTGGATAGAGTATCACTAGAAAAACTTTGACAGACAAATGTGTAATTTACCCTAAAAAATACTATCATTTTATCACCTTGCAACTAGTAGAACTAAAATAGAACATTCTAATAATCAAGGGGGAAAAAATTTCAAGACATCTAAATAAAATGTATTGGTCATAACTATATACCTCTTTTATATGTCACATTTTATTAGGAAGCAAAACATGCAAAATTAATAGAAAGCCTAACCTCATTTTTTTAAAGGGAAAAAAATTATTTAAGAGAGCAAACAAACACAATTTTATTGCCAAAATAAAATAATTACACAAAAAACTACAAAGAGTAAAGTTTGGGAGAGGCCAAACTCTCAAAGAAAAAATACATTCAAAACCAAGAGGAGTAATTGATGTCACGGAAGCCTAAAGAAAGCACACATGATACTCTCTTGATAGAACAAAAACTAAACTATTAGCTTCTAGTAATAAATCTCGAATCCACGAAAGGTTCATCGAATTCACGAGGAGTTCCTTGAATCCACAAGAGTCCTTGAATCCATAAAAAGAAAGGGTCTAGAATCCACCAGAAAATAAAAAGACAAAAGTCTAAATTTTATTTATTGAATAATTGTTAAGAAAACGTGTACAAACTTAGGGGCCTATTTAAGGGCCCCGTAAAACTTGACAGACAAAAAAATATATTCTAAAATAACTCATAATTAATACTTAGCCATAACAGGAATCAAATTTGACCTAAAAAGCATTAAAAATGCTTTAAAATAAGGAAACAAATGTCCTAAACCTAAAATAACAAAAATTACATAAAAAATACCAAAAAAATAAATTATATAAATTAATTTGAAGATTCTATCCTACATTAATAATAACATTACAAATTATAAACAAATCCTATAATCTCCACACAAAAAAAAAAAAAAAATACCATTACTCCCACTTGAAAGATACCAAGATCACTTAGAATCTAGGAAAGCGAAGATCAAGCCTCTATGAAGACACAAAAGCTTGATAGCTAAGAGGAGGAGACCACCCGCTACTTAAGATCCATCATTTTTGTATCAAAAGAGCTTAGTTTTGAACTGATCCAAGTGAAATCTAAGCAAGAAATTTAAACTCTCTCCATGAGCCTTAGAGGGCAGCCTAACCACCATTAGTGAAGGGCTCACAACCAATCTAGGCTAGCACGAGACCCATGACGTGGATAGAGAAAACCAGCAATAAGGGTGGTAAGAGACCCATAAAGAGGACTTGAAAGCCCTATAAAAGGGTAGAGAGAGGCTCAAGTTGAAAGCATTGCTCATAGTGAAGTCAAGAAAGACTTGGATGCACATTAGTATAGAGGTGCTAACATGGGCCAAGAGCCAACCTAACCACATGTTAAGGTGGGTTACATTAATCTAATGTGGCAAACTAAAGCATCCTTAGAGTATTCACATCCGGGTTTTTAGTTTCCCAAAAAATAGAATCCTTTTTTTTAGAAGCCAAAAAAAAAAAAAAAAAAATACTTGTTTTTTGGGCTTTTATTTTTTGGACACCTTTTTTGCCTTGGTTTTGGGCTTTTATTTTTAGACATCTTATTTGGGTATTTGCTTTGAATGACACCATATACCTTTATATGCTAAAGCACTTCCTTGTTTCTTACTTTACTTGATCGCCATATATGTGATTGCATGAACACAATATTATCTGAGGATTTGTGAGTTTACCTCTGGGCTTGTCTAAAGGCTAGTGTGCTCCTCAAGGGGAATTATTGACTTGCTTGTATAGCTTTTATCTTTTCTTGATGGAGATCTTACTGTTGTCTTTGCCAAGCTATTTATATCCTTTAGGAGTTTGATTGCTAGCCTTTTCATGTGATTTATGTCCTTTTTGGTTAAGGATTTATATCACTAGCCTCGTCATGTGATTTATGTCATTTTTGGTTAAGGATTTATATCACAAGCCTCGCCATGTGATTTATGTCCTTTTTGGAAAAGGATTTATATCACTGGCCTCGTCATGTGATTTATGTCCTTTTTAGTTAAGGATTTATATCACTGGCCTCGTCATGTGATTTATATCCTTTTTGGCTTAGGATTTATATATCACTTGCCTCGTCATGTGATTTTTAGGTTGGTGGGTGTTTCAGTGGTGGATATTGTTAGGTTCTAAATATTTAGTCTTAAATATTTAGGTTCTAAATTTGTTGTATGCTAGAAAATTGAATGCAAAAACTTGTCTAGTACAAGATCTTAGCGTCTTTGAAGTGTTTTAGACATTGCTCAAGAAGATATAAGTTAAGATTTAAAAATGTACTAGTTGCTAAAAAAGGAATTCGGAAACTGAAGAGCTCAACCGATCGAGAAAGATCTTTAACCAATTGAACTGTGATTATGCAAATTTTTAAATCAGGCCTAACAACCCGCAAAATGTTTAGGGTTTGAGTCTAACACTACTAGATATAAAAGGAAAACCCTAATACACAATTTTCAAGTCTTGAAAGTTACTTCTGTGAGATCTGTGAGATTTTGCACCTTCTAACTCTACAAGCACCTACCGGAGATCAAATCCATATTTCTAGTATCGATGGAGTAAATTTGCTGCCAAGCCTTTGGCTATCAAGCGTATTGAAGATCAAGGCATGAACATGTGGTTCATGTGTGTTAGGTTCTAAATGTTTAAAACAATTGGCAAATCGTGAACACAAACTTGTCTAGATATAGATCTTAGAGTCTATAGGTTTTATTAGACAATGCTCAAGGTGATTCAAGTCAGATTCAAGAACATACAAGCTGCAGGAAGAAGACTTCATATTCTGCCTGGTTCGATCGATCGAAGAACAGGCTCGATCAATCGAAAATCGTATCTGCAGAATTTTAAGTCGGCCCAAACAGCGGCTTAAGCCCATTAAGGATTAGGGTTTCAGATGTACTTCTCCCACTATATAAAGAAAACCCTAAGCCACGTTTTTGAGAGCTTTTGAAAGAGAGAGAAGAGTGTGCCTCTTTTGTATCTAGGGTTTTGTACCCAAACCTTTCTAAGTCTTTGTTGCTCATATTTGCGGTTTGTGTGAATCTCTTGTGAGATCTTTGAGGAGCTTTCCTTCACATAAACTTAGGGTTTTCAAGGTAGAGATTATATCAACATCTTGATGATCAACTTAGTTGCTACCATTGGAGCTTAAAGAATAACAAGCGTGGGTGCTTGTACTTGATTGAAGAGTCCAAGAAAGAAGGAGTCCGTGGATTCAGAGCTTGCACGTGGTCGTCTCAGTAAGTTCTATTGGTGGGTAGTATTAGGAAGTCAAGCGGGGAGCTTGTAAATCCTTTTGTATGAACTTCGATTCTTTCAAGATAGTGGATTCAGGTTTACCTTGAGAATAGCTAGGTCAAATCCTCCCTAGGTTTTTACCGTGTGGTTTCTTAGGTCATCATATCATTGTGTTATTTATATTTCCGTTGCTATATATTCTGGATATGATTGTTTGATTGTGATAACCTAGATTGGCATAATTTGACTAAGTTAATCACTTGGCTAATTAACTAGGTTAATCTGGTTGGGTTAAGGGGTCTAAATTTCTATCAATGTGAAAATAGATCCAGATCAAGGAAGTCTGTGGAGCTTAAGGCCCAGTTTGGTAATTGTGTTAGATTTACTATGAATTGGTATTCTTGATTGTAAATCTCAACTTGATATAGTGGATAGTTCTCTTAGGATAGTTCCCCCTTAGTTTGTTTTACCTTGAAATGAGTTATTTTATTGGTTTTCCTAGGTCATCACATCTCGTGTCTTTTACTTTTCCGCTGTGTTTATTGCATGTGATGAATGTTTAACCTAGATATGAATAATTAACCTAAGTAGCAACTTGACTAATAAATTAGATTAAACAAATTATGTATTCTAGGGGTCTAAACCTAACAGATATTTTTGATTGGTTTGAATTGGCTGCAAGTAAGGCAGTGGTGGCAGTGGTACTTGGTTACAGGTGAGGCTATGGTGGTGGTGGTTATTTGAGATTGGTTGCATGTGGTGGGTATTTGGTTGTGATTTGTTCAATTGATTTGAATTTAGATGGGTTTGAATTTGGGATTTGCTAATTTTGTTTGGTTTGGTGTCTCAGTGGTTACTGGTTGATTTGGTGGTGGTTGGTGTTTTAGTGTGAGTTGGTTGTTGTGGAGAGGGACAAAGAGGAAGAGAGGAAAGAGATAGCAGTTTTTATTTTTTTATTTATATATATATATATATTATTTGTTTTTGTAGTTAATATTATTTTATTTGGTTGTATATACAAATAAGAATTGGGATGTTAGGTGTATTGTTATATGAGTTGGTAAAATAGATAAAGTAACTTTTGAGAGTGTAAAATAGGT
>NW_027069812.1:0-4153 GCF_002906115.3 Quercus suber
AACTTTTGAGGTATACTAGGGGCTACTTTTTTTTTTTTTTTTTTTTTTTTTTTCCACATTGTCCTTTTAGAAAATTGTTCTGGCATTTCCATGGGTGAGAATGCAAAATGGAAGAGCAATAACATGTAGATATTTTTATTAAAACAAAGAATAATGATCGTGCATCAATGGATGACTTGTTTTATTGACAGATTGAGAAATGTTAGAATTATGGTTAAATGACTTTTTTTAAAGATGGATGAGGCTTTTGTTTCAACAAAAAGAATTACTGATGAAACTCAGTCAACTAGCTGTAGCAAGCTACATGATACAACACAGAAGATACACTTTATCAGATAAGCCATACATCACAAGGAACACTATCAAACTCTGGCTCTAATGGCTGAGTAAGAAATTCCCCACAAACTACAACGCACTCTGTTTTGAACAGAGTTTCATAAATCTCCTTCTTGAAATTCAATTCTACCCTTCATCTCTCATCTAATCTATTTCACAATGCCCTAATTTTCCCACGATAATTATTATTTCATTTCTATGCTACCATATATGATAAATGGCAGCCCACACCACAAGTATGCATACAATAGATTTCAAGCTTTTCCCTTTGAGATGATTTTCTCCCCATTCTAATATGTCACCCCAGCAGAATTTGGTATGCTTGATGAGGTACCAATTTATGATAGATCTCCAGGTACTTCTTGAGAATGGGAATTCAAAAAACAAATGCTCTCTACATCCAACTCTCAGCTTACAGATTGCATATTGGGTCTCTATCTTATTCTTAATACCACACTGCATCAACTAAATTTTAGTGGTAAGCCTATTTCACCAACCAACCAATAATAGAGTGTCTAGGAATTTCTTTGGGAAACCAAAGCATCCTCCACCATTTCACCTCAGGTGTTTAGATCTATTACAATTCTATGCATTTGCACAAGTCTACATACCAGATTTTGTGGGGAACCAGATTGGCTTATCCTCATCCTGCAGTTCAATCGGACACAGTTTACTTTGAATGGCAACAAGATCATCTGACCTAGCATGATTCCAAAACCAATTACTGTTCCTCGGTATACTAGAAACTGTAGCGCCATAAGAACTTGTTGCATCATAAATTGCTTTGTAGCCAAACCTGTGGAACATACGTCCTTCAAGGATGTTTAAACGATTAAATTCACAAAAAGGAAAATTGAAAATCACACATAATTTTTAAGCTTAAAAGGCATTGCAAATGTATTGGTGTAATGCAGGAGTTTCGATAGATAGATGTAATTTGACAGCATGTGAAGAAGGAATGCGTACCCAAAGATGGTTGCATGAAGAATAAATGAGAAATAAACGAGTTATTATATATATTCTCCACCTCTTGTATATGGTAAACTTGTTTAGAGATTCATTAATTTTACAAAAACTTTTGTTCCCCACTCCTTCAGAAATTTGTCTAGAATGTCTGTTTGTGTGTGTGTGTGTGTGAGAGAGAGAGAGATCTGTGGAATTTCTACACAATTTAATAGATGTAGATAGGGTGTGGCAACCTATAACTTCAATTGTATTAGTTGCCTGTTTTCCATCTGATGGAAACGCTTTAGGGTTAGCAGAGGAGAACGTTACAAAGTTTAACTAAGTTTAGCTGTGAACCTGTAAAGGAAGTTTCTTCATTGCAGCAGCAACTTCATTCTCTAATGTACTATAAGGCTGTTGCTTATAGTGCCTTGTAAATAGCTAGCTGAAGGTCAAAAATTTGAGAAATAGTTGAGCCAAGAGCCTTGTATCTGAATGACATTGCCCGATTCTCCCAAAGTGAATAATCTTTGCAGCTTTTATTTTTCTATGGATGCTAGAGGAGGAAAGAATGTCAAAGTGCAACTGCTGAAACAAATAACAAGTTGTTTATGAGAGAGTTCAGAAAATAAGATGAAGGTGAATCAACTGTAAAATGGACTTAAGGAATGGAATAATAGGAGGAGGCCAGGAGGGGAAAGTGAATCCTCTTGTATGACTACCAGATATGGCAGTTTGGGAATTTCTAGAGCGTCTCAAAGAAAGGGAGTTCAGGACAAGGAAATTTATGGCTTGCACAGGCCTTGCCAAACGGTCTTTGGGTTCTGAGTATGGTGCAGGAGTATTTTTAGAGGAAATTGAGTGTCCTTTTGTGCATTCAAGCATGATTCATGGGGCTTTATGACAGGTTTCCTTATTCTGATGTCATTGAGAAATGGAGGATCACTTGAGGAATGTTCTGATCTTCTCATACGATGGTGCCATGGGAAGGCCTTACATGATGAGCCTTCACTCAGTCCTTCCAGTTCACATTTCTCCAAGGCATTCCTGGTAGTGACTTACTAAAGTGTTCACCAAGCCATTGAACTGAACCCTGCTTCCAGTTCAGTAAGGTTCGCTGAAGCAAAGCTTAAATCTTGCCGAGGAGCCTTGTTAAATCTTGCAGGCATCTATCCTTGGGTATAAACACCAATATTACTTGTGTGTCACTGGCAAAGCAGCATATACCCAACTTCTGGAACCAAGGAAATCCCTTTAGACTAGCAGTGAGCTAATGCAAGGAACATATTTTTTCGGGCAGAAGGGGGGAGGGGGGTTGTAACTTGTAAGTGAATATGATCTCTACTAGACGATCAAAGGATTCCATATATTCATCACATGGGCTTTCTCACATTTCTTTGAGGCTCCAATATCGTGCATTAAATATCCAATTACAGATTCTACAATAATAAGAACTTTATTTTCCATTTTCTTATTACACTTTGCATTTTGACCTTCATGAAAGGATATTGTAAGGCCCTGCTTGGCTGCTCATCCTTTTCAAACTCCACATTATCATCTATTCATTGCTGTTGGCCTTTTTCGGTATTTCCCATATCTCATTACGCTTGGATTTTGATTTCTATGGACGTACTCATTGCCACCTTCTCATTCCCTTGTCAACATCTTTAATAAAGCTGGACTAGCTTTCACAACGTTTTTGCACTCAGTAAAAATTACATCCATAGACCACCTTGGAGTTGTTGGTTTATGCTTTGCAACAAATAATAATTAGTCTGAATTCAAATCCTTGCTGTTCAACGATTTAGTACTCCTGCTGATTCTCCATGTCATGCAGAAGATGGATTGTTAATACTGTGAGTTGTAAATAATTCTTAGGCAGGTAGGCTGAGAATTATGACATTTTAAATAAAAGGAAACCATAAGCTGCCAAAATCCGATCCATAAACCTGGAAACGCGGAAACAAAAGAAAGTGTATTTCCTAAGAATTTAGCCAAGTTCTTATTTTGATACTCTGCTACAGATGAACAAAGTTTTCTGCACAGAAAATGCCATTATTCTTAACCATTTATTCACGATCGCTGACAATTATGCAGAAGATGGATTGTTAATATTGTGAGTTGTAAATAATTCTTAGGCAGGTATGCTGAGAATTATGACATTTTAAATAAAAGGAAACCATAAGCTGCCAAAATCCGATCCATAAACCTGGAAACGCGGAAACAAAAGAAAGTGTATTTCCTAAGAATTTAGCCAAGTTCTTATTTTGATACTCTGCTACAGATGAACAAAGTTTTCTGCACAGAAAATGCCATTATTCTTAACCATTTATTCACGATCGCTGACAATTATGCAGAAGATGGATTGTTAATATTGTGAGTTGTAAATAATTCTTAGGCAGGTATGCTGAGAATTATGACATTTTAAATAAAAGGAAACCATAAGCTGCCAAAATCCGATCCATAAACCTGGAAACGCGGAAACAAAAGAAAGTGTATTTCCTAAGAATTTAGCCAAGTTCTTATTTTGATACTCTGCTACAGATGAACAAAGTTTTCTGCACAGAAAATGCCATTATTCTTAACCATTTATTCACGATCGCTGACAATTATGCAGAAGATGGATTGTTAATATTGTGAGTTGTAAATAATTCTTAGGCAGGTATGCTGAGAATTATGACATTTTAAATAAAAGGAAACCATAAGCTGCCAAAATCCGATCCATAAACCTGGAAACGCGGAAACAAAAGAAAGTGTATTTCCTAAGAATTTAGCCAAGTTCTTATTTTGATACTCTGCTACAGATGAACAAAGTTTTCTGCACAGAAAATGCCATTATTCTTAACCATTTATTCACGATCGCTGACAATTA
>NW_027069812.1:4282-124958 GCF_002906115.3 Quercus suber
TATATAATTATTTAGTAGTTGTGATATAATGTATTATTTGTTCTCCAAAATTTGTTGAAGATAGTTTGCTCTCCCTAAAAATTAAAAAATTTCTAAAACTATTTTCCATTTCTCTCTCTACAAATATATAATTCTATTATTTTTGTTTATCCATTTTGTGGGTGGTTCATATCCTTTTAAATTATATTATAGTGCGTCATGTTTTCCTATTTTTTTCTTCTTTAAAAACTAAACTTTTTAAGTTTCAAATATATATTTCAAAATTTTCATTCTCTTAAAGGATTTTATCATGATAATCAAAACTCATCACAAAAATACACTTGATATTACTCAAATAACCAATAGACATATTCAAAAACATAGCCAAGATTGTGTTTTGATATAAATTAAAATTCTCACTTTCAAAATGACTAAATATTAACTAAAAAAAAAAAAAATTAAATCAAAACTATAAGAGGGATAGAGATGACTTGTGATAGGGAACTCAATTCAATTCATAGGTCTTCTTCATATTTTATCCAAATTCACTTTCTTTAGATAGCCAAGTGTTGGGGACGTTTTTGCGACAAGGGTCAAAAATGCGAAAACGGCCTAAATCTCCCCTTGGGTTCTTTAGAAGTGTTTATTTGTGGAGAATCAAGCCCAAAATTCACAATGTATAGAAAACAAAGGCTAATGGTGCTTTGACAAAAGAGAATCAAGATGTTAATAACAAAAGTGCAGAAAAAGTATAAAAATATAACAGGTCTGAAACTTCGACCCACAGTCACCGAGAAGAGGAAATTGAGAGAGGTTGTGAGGAAGAGAGGGAAGGTTCCCCTATACCCATATTTCCACCCCTAAAGTTCAGAATTGTGAAAATTTTTCCTGACTCAGTGGGTTTTGGCTCTCAAGTTTCAGCTCTATGGAGAAAACGAATTTCAATAGGTTTGAAACATCGATCCACAGTCACCGAGAAGAGGAAATTGAGGGAGGTCATGAGGAAGAGAGGGAAGGTTCCCCTGTACCCATATTTCCACCCCCAAGCTTTGGAATTGTGAGATTATTGACTGGTTGAATGGGTTTTTGCTCTGAAGTTTCAGGTCTCTAGGTAGAACGTGGTTAGTTTATTTATGAGCTAAAGATAGAGTTTTATAGAGTTTGGAGTGTTGCTCTTGACTGGTTTTTAAGTAGTGGAAGAGGCTTTTATCCCCTATGATACTATTTTGGTGTTTTGGCTTAGATTGCTTTTGTTTAGGGAAGAGTTTGGTATGCTTTTAGCATGATTTTGGAAATAAAGTGGGTTTTCTTTAATTGGTTGCCTTTGGTCAGAAATTTCAGACCATTGGGAGGCTCACCTAAGTGAGGGCTAGCAGATGGAGTTGGCCAATAGGAGCCAACTATGTTTAAAGGAAAAAAAAAAGGGTTTAGGCAGAAACTTTGGGCCACAGTCACCTAGAGCATAAAAATTGTTTTGGGGTGGAAATTTTGGATACAAGACCTCCTCCATGAGCCTGAGGTGCTACTAATGTCCCTTGCCCACTTGGTAGCACGCATGGGCTGGGCTCATGCAAAAGGTTCGAAAGGAACCGACCCATACCCTCCAAACCACACTTCCTCAATTTCCACAATAAGTCGCATGGGCTTGGGCCATGCTTTAAAAGAATAAAATATAATATAATACATGAATTAGGCTTGCAAAAAAATGTGTCGCAAAAATGGGTATCAACACCAAGCATACATCTTCTTGGCATTTCTCACATCCAATTGGTCTTCATGGATTTTCAGGCTTTGTCCAAACTTTGATAATCTTTCACCCTGACATTTTTTTGGTTGTCTATTGCTACCTTATCTATTTTTTTTACATCTCCTTTGATTTGTTTTTCTTTCCATTGAATTAAATTATGTCGTTTTGCAAAGTCTTCCAGCAAAGGCATCCCATAATAATATCTAAATTTGTTACAATTCAAAACCAAAAAAAGAGTAGCATATCTTGTACTAAGTTTTGCATCTACATTCATGTCACAACTAATATGCACATACAACAAAATTGATTTATGCTATACATATACAAAGAGAATACTTTATCCATAATGAAGAATACATCACACAAATGCACATAAGAGGTATCCATTAGTGGAAAAAAACTCATCCATCTACAATTTATTGGAAAACTGAATATACATTTCTATCTGAGACACCACTTTCTAAACATTGGTTAACGACCACATAAACTATAGTAGTCAAAACTCACTGCAATTCTTTTACTATATTCTTCACCATGGCTTTGAGATTTTTTTGGTTGGTTTATGGGAACTAATGTTGTTGGCACTTGAGATCTTCAATGGCACATCACCAACAAAATTTATCGGAAAAACTTGAAGAATATGTGTAGGGGGGGGGGGGGAACTTTAGAGTGACTTCCTAAATTCGCAAAAGTATTCTAATTGGGTGGCAATTGAATGGTTTTCATAGCTGCTTGATTAGGGAGAAGGAGAGTCATAGAGTTGAAGGGAGTTTGAATTATTATCAGATTGAGTTTGATGGAATAATAAATGTGTGGTGGGCCTTTTTGCACCTTTGGGCTGGGTTGCCTTTTGCTACACTATGGTCCAAGTGTTTTGGATAGGAGAGTCAGGACCGGTCTAATTGCAACTCGCCTTGGTCCGGCTTATGCCCAAACTATGACCCTTTTGCTGAAACTTTTGTCACATGCCCATGGCAGGTGAAACTGCTGCAAAGAGTTATGGCAGACAAATACAATAGGATAATAATAAAGATAACACACTTGCTGTTAGACGAAATGAAACTATTGCAAAAGAGTTAAGGCAGATAAATATAATAAAACAATTATAAAAGAGACGTGTTTACTACCAGACAAAACAAATAAGGGATCCTAAATCAAAATAAGAAGAAAAACGATATAGTAACGAAGAACACATTATAAGTGAAATTGCAAAGGACAAGAAAGGAAATAATAACAATAAGTAATGAAATCAAAGAAGGAATAGGTTAGTCTGTCATGTTCAATTGTGTTACAGGACTAATACTAAGGAGGAAACCACTTCCTCAACATAAGTAACCTTGCAGGAGGGTCCTGTTGTAGAAGGGATTAGCCTATTGGTGCGTGCCTTCCATTCCACACTCTCTATTTCTCTTCCTGATCCCCTTCTTCTTTTTTCTCTGTTTTCGTTACTTTAATTCTTTCTCACTCTTTTCTTTCTTTCTTAGTGCTTACTCATGTAGTGTGATGGTGGTGCTGTAATTCTCTCTTAGTGGTTACTACTATTGCGATGATGTTACTGTGCATGGCGAGGGCCTTTTATATATTGCCTGCTGTGGCTGGTTTTTACTAGGGCTGTGCAAACCAGTACCGGAGCCGACAAGGCCAAACGGCGCCGACCTTCCTGCACTGCCACTGCAACTAATCGACGGAGCTGATGCCGGCAAACAGAACGCGAAGAGAGCTCTGACTCCGGTATGGTGTAGTAATTGGAGTAGCAAATCCGGAATCGAAGCCTTGTCGAACTAAACTGACCCCTGTTTCAGATGTTTGGAACTTTGGATATGGTGTTGTTTTACCGAGATTTTGTCTTTAAAAAAGCAACCAAAAAAAAAACCTACAAACCCATCAATGGTCTCCACCATGTTGCATGCTGCCGTTCTTCTTCTTCTTCTTCTCTTCTTTGTTTTGCACTGGTTCTTCTTCATTCTGCAGTGCACTAGTCTGGTCTTTTATTACTCTTGTAATTTCTAGTTTCTATTGTCTTCTAGAGAGATTAGTTCTCTTTTAAAGTTTTAGTCTTTTAACATTTCAACTTTTATGACCCCACACGTGTCTAGCTTTGGAAATGAGTCAAATGACAAAAGAAAAGTTTAAAAGAAAAATCCAAGTATTAGACTTAGATATTACTCTATTTTCCCACCACTATGTAGGTATAATGGTGTATAATATACATTAATATTTATTTATACTTAAAAAGAAAAAGATGAATCATTATTAATGCTACGTTTACAATATTTTAACAATAGAAGCTATAAACTAGTAAAAATAGAAGCTATAAACTATAAACTATAAACTTAGTAATATTTATCATTTTTTTGAGTTATTATTATTATTATTATCAATTTTTTAGCACTTGTTTGGACTTTGTAGTGTTACATTGTTACTTTAGTCCCATTGAATACTGAATAGGTTGAAAGGATTTTTTTTATTAAAAAAAAGAATTTTTAATGTTTCAAATCGACCAAACCGATTAAACTGAGCCGACCAAACCGCACCACTATAGGTCGAAAAACTGACCCCTAATCGGTATGAATCGGTTTTAATTATGAGAAAACCGATTTCTATCGGTTTGGTAACAATTTTGAGAAAAAACCGAGCCGACCGAATCGCGCACACCTCTAGTTTTTACCATTTTAGCCTTTAACTACTTTTGTTTGGATTAGGGTGTCCTTCCCGACCACCCACTGGTTTGTCAGCTGCCCAGCCACTACCACTTACCTGCACTGGCTGTGCCATTCCCTATTACTGGACAAAGAAAACTATTTTGTTTGCTTGTTCACCATTGCATTCTTATCCACCACAGTGTGGGTATTCTTTCTTGCTATCCCTTATGAGTGGTATGTCATCCCAGCAGGATATTTCCTCCAAAAAAGTTTGAGCGAGAACCCCAGAATAGGCTTCCCTTCTTCCCACCGCCAGAACATACCTTCTATTACCTCTCACCCATGACCCACCACTCAAATATTGGCTGGGTACAAGTTGGTGGTGCTTGGGCCTTGTGTTTGCTCCACTTTTGTGTATGTCCAAAGCTTGTTTGCTACTCATGCATTTGCCATGGACTGGAGGTTCGTTTGCACGTTCTACCATTCATTCTTGGCCCCTTGTGGCGTGAACTATTTTCTAATCCTCCATTCTTTATGGCTTACTTCCTCCAAGGGCTGGGCCTTTCTTAATTGTGGGCTTTTCTCCCTTTTAGCCCACTGTTTGCTCCTTCCGTGGGCTTGCTAGTATTCCTACCATGCCATTCTGTTATTTCTGCTGCGGCTCTATTTGATCTATACTCATTGGGCCTCTTTCGAGCCTACTGTATTCTCTTCTCTCAATTGGTTAAAATGACCCAGTATGGTCATTAGGTTTATACTCATGCTACTTTGGGCTTTCTTGACCCATTACATTGCTTGTGGGCTCCTTTGGCCAATTTCTTTCTCCTTGGGCATCCTCGGCCCACTTTTTAACTCTATATTCTCATAGGCTTTTACTAACTCTTTGGGGCTTCCTTGGCCCAATTATCACATCCTTCATCCTTGGGGTTCATAGGCCTTCCATAAACCCCTTACTTTCTTACTTTGGGCCTGCCGTGGCTTGTTCTTACTTTTCTACATCATATAATGCCCATGAGTTTGCTACTTCCTTCTCTGGGCTCCTTTAGGCCCATTTGCTTTACTCAAGACCCACTTGTTTATTTCATAGGCCCATGACCCATTATTCCTACCATTCGGGCTTAGTGGGGTTTTCTCTCAATCTTGCTAATTCCTTCATGCTCGTATTGTTGGGCTTTTTCCTGCTGTTGGGCTTTTCCAAAATGAGCATCGACAAAATGGAAAGTTGAAAAGTTAAGAAATGTTAATTGAGAGAGAGAGAGAGAGAGAGAGAGGGAGATGAATTATTGATGTTCACAAATTAGGTTTGAAGGACTAATTTTTATTTTTTATTTTTATTTTATAACGTGATGGAGTGATAATTGGGAAATATTAATTTGCAAAAAGAAGGAAAAGAAAAAGAAAAAGAAAAAAAGCATTCTTGGTTAGTAAGTTTACTTAATATCTATATTATACAGCTTGGTTTACATTGATAGTACAGTCCAACACAAAAAGTTACTTTTTAGATGTCATGTTTTACTTCACATATATCAATATATTTTTGTCATGATCATCCCCCCCCCCTACACATATTCTTCAAGTTTTTCCGATAAATTTTGTTGGTGATGTGCCATTGAAGATCTCAAGTGCCAACAACATTAGTTCCCATAAACCAACCAAAAAAATCTCAAAGCCATGGTGAAGAATATAGTAAAAGAATTGCAGTGAGTTTTGACTACTATAGTTTATGTGGTCGTTAACCAATGTTTAGAAAGTGGTGTCTCAGATAGAAATGTATATTCAGTTTTCCAATAAATTGTAGATGGATGAGTTTTTTTCCACTAATGGATACCTCTTATGTGCATTTGTGTGATGTATTCTTCATTATGGATAAAGTATTCTCTTTGTATATGTATAGCATAAATCAATTTTGTTGTATGTGCATATTAGTTGTGACATGAATGTAGATGCAAAACTTAGTACAAGATATGCTACTCTTTTTTTGGTTTTGAATTGTAACAAATTTAGATATTATTATGGGATGCCTTTGCTGGAAGACTTTGCAAAACGACATAATTTAATTCAATGGAAAGAAAAACAAATCAAAGGAGATGTAAAAAAAATAGATAAGGTAGCAATAGACAACCAAAAAAATGTCAGGGTGAAAGATTATCAAAGTTTGGACAAAGCCTGAAAATCCATGAAGACCAATTGGATGTGAGAAATGCCAAGAAGATGTATGCTTGGTGTTGATACCCATTTTTGCGACACATTTTTTTGCAAGCCTAATTCATGTATTATATTATATTTTATTCTTTTAAAGCATGGCCCAAGCCCATGCGACTTATTGTGGAAATTGAGGAAGTGTGGTTTGGAGGGTATGGGTCGGTTCCTTTCGAACCTTTTGCATGAGCCCAGCCCATGCGTGCTACCAAGTGGGCAAGGGACATTAGTAGCACCTCAGGCTCATGGAGGAGGTCTTGTATCCAAAATTTCCACCCCAAAACAATTTTTATGCTCTAGGTGACTGTGGCCCAAAGTTTCTGCCTAAACCCTTTTTTTTTTCCTTTAAACATAGTTGGCTCCTATTGGCCAACTCCATCTGCTAGCCCTCACTTAGGTGAGCCTCCCAATGGTCTGAAATTTCTGACCAAAGGCAACCAATTAAAGAAAACCCACTTTATTTCCAAAATCATGCTAAAAGCATACCAAACTCTTCCCTAAACAAAAGCAATCTAAGCCAAAACACCAAAATAGTATCATAGGGGATAAAAGCCTCTTCCACTACTTAAAAACCAGTCAAGAGCAACACTCCAAACTCTATAAAACTCTATCTTTAGCTCATAAATAAACTAACCACGTTCTACCTAGAGACCTGAAACTTCAGAGCAAAAACCCATTCAACCAGTCAATAATCTCACAATTCCAAAGCTTGGGGGTGGAAATATGGGTACAGGGGAACCTTCCCTCTCTTCCTCATGACCTCCCTCAATTTCCTCTTCTCGGTGACTGTGGATCGATGTTTCAAACCTATTGAAATTCGTTTTCTCCATAGAGCTGAAACTTGAGAGCCAAAACCCACTGAGTCAGGAAAAATTTTCACAATTCTGAACTTTAGGGGTGGAAATATGGGTATAGGGGAACCTTCCCTCTCTTCCTCACAACCTCTCTCAATTTCCTCTTCTCGGTGACTGTGGGTCGAAGTTTCAGACCTGTTATATTTTTATACTTTTTCTGCACTTTTGTTATTAACATCTTGATTCTCTTTTGTCAAAGCACCATTAGCCTTTGTTTTCTATACATTGTGAATTTTGGGCTTGATTCTCCACAAATAAACACTTCTAAAGAACCCAAGGGGAGATTTAGGCCGTTTTCGCATTTTTGACCCTTGTCGCAAAAACGTCCCCAACACTTGGCTATCTAAAGAAAGTGAATTTGGATAAAATATGAAGAAGACCTATGAATTGAATTGAGTTCCCTATCACAAGTCATCTCTATCCCTCTTATAGTTTTGATTTAATTTTTTTTTTTTTTAGTTAATATTTAGTCATTTTGAAAGTGAGAATTTTAATTTATATCAAAACACAATCTTGGCTATGTTTTTGAATATGTCTATTGGTTATTTGAGTAATATCAAGTGTATTTTTGTGATGAGTTTTGATTATCATGATAAAATCCTTTAAGAGAATGAAAATTTTGAAATATATATTTGAAACTTAAAAAGTTTAGTTTTTAAAGAAGAAAAAAATAGGAAAACATGACGCACTATAATATAATTTAAAAGGATATGAACCACCCACAAAATGGATAAACAAAAATAATAGAATTATATATTTGTAGAGAGAGAAATGGAAAATAGTTTTAGAAATTTTTTAATTTTTAGGGAGAGCAAACTATCTTCAACAAATTTTGGAGAACAAATAATACATTATATCACAACTACTAAATAATTATATATTCTCACACATTGCGCGGGTCTACAACTAGTTTAAATTAAAATATTAACACATGTCAACATGTGATTATCTCTTAAGTATTCTTTGTAATTTTTATTTGGTGACACTTGGAAACTTCCCGTTAGTCACTGAATAAATACAATGGAACCTACTATGGAATTTTCACTCTCTACAGATACATTCTTAGAAAATGCGTAACATAGCTTTGATAGTACAATGAAGTATTTGAAAAATAACGAAGGTAGAGGGAAAGAAAGAGAACCCAGTGAATTCAAATGGTTTAACCTTAGTTACAAGCCTACATTCATAACATAAATCCCCTTATAAGCTTCATCGGCACTATTAAGTTCTATGTTACAATGAACTAATTGAAGGGTATTTATAATAGGATAAATCCTATACAAACTAGGATTACAACACTTGAAATACAAGTAGGCTTAAAATTACCTGTATTCCAAATAAGATTAAAAGTACTTTACTTGCCCTCTAGGTAGGATTAGATACAATGAAGTATAAACATAGACAACAGACGTGGGACTCAATATCTTTTAAGTTTTAACATCTTCAATTCTTAACCCTCACCCCACCTGACTCCTCCATGTAGTAGAGTGATTAAAGACTAACTTGAGTAAGATCCAGATTGGTAAATACGTTATCATCATAAAATTGAGTAGAAGTCTCTTCACTGTATTGTTTCTTATCATTCTTTTCTATACTCTTTATCCTTTGTCAATAGAATCTTATTACTAATACAAAAAAATCCCATCATCCTTTTGTTGAATACTGCGCATATGAAATTATGACACCGTAGCTTATTTTAGAAAAGAATTTGATAAAATAGTGTTTCATTGTCATGAACATGAGTTCTCTGATCTTGAAGCAAGAGGAACAAGAGGTTACTGAACATAATCAAGTTTTCTTAATTGTCAGCGATCGTGAATAAATGGTTAAGAATAATGGCATTTTCTGTGCAGAAAACTTTGTTCATCTGTAGCAGAGTATCAAAATAAGAACTTGGCTAAATTCTTAGGAAATACACTTTCTTTTGTTTCCGCGTTTCCAGGTTTATGGATCGGATTTTGGCAGCTTATGGTTTCCTTTTATTTAAAATGTCATAATTCTCAGCATACCTGCCTAAGAATTATTTACAACTCACAATATTAACAATCCATCTTCTGCATAATTGTCAGCGATCGTGAATAAATGGTTAAGAATAATGGCATTTTCTGTGCAGAAAACTTTGTTCATCTGTAGCAGAGTATCAAAATAAGAACTTGGCTAAATTCTTAGGAAATACACTTTCTTTTGTTTCCGCGTTTCCAGGTTTATGGATCGGATTTTGGCAGCTTATGGTTTCCTTTTATTTAAAATGTCATAATTCTCAGCCTACCTGCCTAAGAATTATTTACAACTCACAGTATTAACAATCCATCTTCTGCATGACATGGAGAATCAGCAGGAGTACTAAATCGTTGAACAGCAAGGATTTGAATTCAGACTAATTATTATTTGTTGCAAAGCATAAACCAACAACTCCAAGGTGGTCTATGGATGTAATTTTTACTGAGTGCAAAAACGTTGTGAAAGCTAGTCCAGCTTTATTAAAGATGTTGACAAGGGAATGAGAAGGTGGCAATGAGTACGTCCATAGAAATCAAAATCCAAGCGTAATGAGATATGGGAAATACCGAAAAAGGCCAACAGCAATGAATAGATGATAATGTGGAGTTTGAAAAGGATGAGCAGCCAAGCAGGGCCTTACAATATCCTTTCATGAAGGTCAAAATGCAAAGTGTAATAAGAAAATGGAAAATAAAGTTCTTATTATTGTAGAATCTGTAATTGGATATTTAATGCACGATATTGGAGCCTCAAAGAAATGTGAGAAAGCCCATGTGATGAATATATGGAATCCTTTGATCGTCTAGTAGAGATCATATTCACTTACAAGTTACAACCCCCCTCCCCCCTTCTGCCCGAAAAAATATGTTCCTTGCATTAGCTCACTGCTAGTCTAAAGGGATTTCCTTGGTTCCAGAAGTTGGGTATATGCTGCTTTGCCAGTGACACACAAGTAATATTGGTGTTTATACCCAAGGATAGATGCCTGCAAGATTTAACAAGGCTCCTCGGCAAGATTTAAGCTTTGCTTCAGCGAACCTTACTGAACTGGAAGCAGGGTTCAGTTCAATGGCTTGGTGAACACTTTAGTAAGTCACTACCAGGAATGCCTTGGAGAAATGTGAACTGGAAGGACTGAGTGAAGGCTCATCATGTAAGGCCTTCCCATGGCACCATCGTATGAGAAGATCAGAACATTCCTCAAGTGATCCTCCATTTCTCAATGACATCAGAATAAGGAAACCTGTCATAAAGCCCCATGAATCATGCTTGAATGCACAAAAGGACACTCAATTTCCTCTAAAAATACTCCTGCACCATACTCAGAACCCAAAGACCGTTTGGCAAGGCCTGTGCAAGCCATAAATTTCCTTGTCCTGAACTCCCTTTCTTTGAGACGCTCTAGAAATTCCCAAACTGCCATATCTGGTAGTCATACAAGAGGATTCACTTTCCCCTCCTGGCCTCCTCCTATTATTCCATTCCTTAAGTCCATTTTACAGTTGATTCACCTTCATCTTATTTTCTGAACTCTCTCATAAACAACTTGTTATTTGTTTCAGCAGTTGCACTTTGACATTCTTTCCTCCTCTAGCATCCATAGAAAAATAAAAGCTGCAAAGATTATTCACTTTGGGAGAATCGGGCAATGTCATTCAGATACAAGGCTCTTGGCTCAACTATTTCTCAAATTTTTGACCTTCAGCTAGCTATTTACAAGGCACTATAAGCAACAGCCTTATAGTACATTAGAGAATGAAGTTGCTGCTGCAATGAAGAAACTTCCTTTACAGGTTCACAGCTAAACTTAGTTAAACTTTGTAACGTTCTCCTCTGCTAACCCTAAAGCGTTTCCATCAGATGGAAAACAGGCAACTAATACAATTGAAGTTATAGGTTGCCACACCCTATCTACATCTATTAAATTGTGTAGAAATTCCACAGATCTCTCTCTCTCTCTCACACACACACACACACAAACAGACATTCTAGACAAATTTCTGAAGGAGTGGGGAACAAAAGTTTTTGTAAAATTAATGAATCTCTAAACAAGTTTACCATATACAAGAGGTGGAGAATATATATAATAACTCGTTTATTTCTCATTTATTCTTCATGCAACCATCTTTGGGTACGCATTCCTTCTTCACATGCTGTCAAATTACATCTATCTATCGAAACTCCTGCATTACACCAATACATTTGCAATGCCTTTTAAGCTTAAAAATTATGTGTGATTTTCAATTTTCCTTTTTGTGAATTTAATCGTTTAAACATCCTTGAAGGACGTATGTTCCACAGGTTTGGCTACAAAGCAATTTATGATGCAACAAGTTCTTATGGCGCTACAGTTTCTAGTATACCGAGGAACAGTAATTGGTTTTGGAATCATGCTAGGTCAGATGATCTTGTTGCCATTCAAAGTAAACTGTGTCCGATTGAACTGCAGGATGAGGATAAGCCAATCTGGTTCCCCACAAAATCTGGTATGTAGACTTGTGCAAATGCATAGAATTGTAATAGATCTAAACACCTGAGGTGAAATGGTGGAGGATGCTTTGGTTTCCCAAAGAAATTCCTAGACACTCTATTATTGGTTGGTTGGTGAAATAGGCTTACCACTAAAATTTAGTTGATGCAGTGTGGTATTAAGAATAAGATAGAGACCCAATATGCAATCTGTAAGCTGAGAGTTGGATGTAGAGAGCATTTGTTTTTTGAATTCCCATTCTCAAGAAGTACCTGGAGATCTATCATAAATTGGTACCTCATCAAGCATACCAAATTCTGCTGGGGTGACATATTAGAATGGGGAGAAAATCATCTCAAAGGGAAAAGCTTGAAATCTATTGTATGCATACTTGTGGTGTGGGCTGCCATTTATCATATATGGTAGCATAGAAATGAAATAATAATTATCGTGGGAAAATTAGGGCATTGTGAAATAGATTAGATGAGAGATAAAGGGTAGAATTGAATTTCAAGAAGGAGATTTATGAAACTCTGTTCAAAACAGAGTGCGTTGTAGTTTGTGGGGAATTTCTTACTCAGCCATTAGAGCCAGAGTTTGATAGTGTTCCTTGTGATGTATGGCTTATCTGATAAAGTGTATCTTCTGTGTTGTATCATGTAGCTTGCTACAGCTAGTTGACTGAGTTTCATCAGTAATTCTTTTTGTTGAAACAAAAGCCTCATCCATCTTTAAAAAAAGTCATTTAACCATAATTCTAACATTTCTCAATCTGTCAATAAAACAAGTCATCCATTGATGCACGATCATTATTCTTTGTTTTAATAAAAATATCTACATGTTATTGCTCTTCCATTTTGCATTCTCACCCATGGAAATGCCAGAACAATTTTCTAAAAGGACAATGTGGAAAAAAAAAAAAAAAAAAAAAAAAAAAGTAGCCCCTAGTATACCTCAAAAGTTTTGAGGACTATCATCCAACTGTTTCTCATCTTCTATATCCACCTCCAAGATTTCCTGAGAGAAAAAACAAGCGCATGCTATTAACAAAAGAGCAAATAATTTAATTCAGCTAACATTTCTCAGTTATAAAATAAACTAAACAATAAAAAGTGAAATGACTCACAGGGATCCTCTGCTTCAGATAATTACCGACTCTAGCAACTACGGTACTACGTTTGTGCCAAAACCGACCTTTGAGACTAATCTTCACAAATGGTCCATCTAACTCCGCAAGTTCAACTTGTCCTAAACACAAAATTTCAACACTTTATTCAAATCTTAGAATTAATGAAAAAAGAGTAGTGTGTGTAAGCGTAAACATACGGTGTATTCTAACCTGTCATGCCAACAGAAGTGTCGAAAATCTGAGCCAACTCGATACGAGCATCGACTAAAACCTTTCTAATGTTGTCTTCTGTCAGATCGAGTGGTGGTGGTAATGAACCTGAAAGAGATGTTGCTGAAACCCGTAATCTCATAGGGCTTGTTGAAGATGATGTTAGACTTTGAGGTGGTACTGATACCATTAGCATATTCTTACTACTAAGCCATGGCCTCTGTAGAACAATTGGGGTTCGGATATTTGAGATGGGAAAAGCATTACAGGTTGGCATGGATAATATTGTTGTGTGGTTATGGTAGCTACTGTGGAGAACAACCGCCTCCAGCGACATCCCTTTTCTCTCTTCTTCTATCTTCTATTCGTCTTCTCTATTTTTGTACCTGGTAAAGGGAACCACAGTACTCCAAAATGAAGAGATATCGATTATACACATAGAACAGAAGTGGATAGACTAGTGGGACCCTTTATAGGTGGCATATGTAGCATCACTAATCTGAAATATTATTCCGACAAGCCATTGTTTTTGCACGCCGAATGATTCCAGTATGAACTATGAAGTAGGAGTTTTGTTTTTTGGATGACATTTTTTTGAGGTATAATTTTCTCCTATAAAGAGAAATGCTGATAAATAAGAAATCTGATATTGAATCGATCTCATTACACACAAAGGGAAAGAAAAAAGTTAGTATTTTCATAGAACAGACATTACAAGTTCAAACCTTATCATATGTATTCAAAACCAAAAAATGAGTTGAGAAGGAAGAGAAAGAGAAGTATCCCGGTCACCCTTCCCATCTCCTCTTACAAGATGCAACATGACACCATCCCACAGGAGGATAATTTCAAAATTCACACTCACATAATCACATAATTCGATCAACTAGACAGGATCGGGTTTATATTAACGAAGATTCATCCAAATTGCTAGACCCACTAGTACACACCCAAATCAAGTTTCTTCTCTTAGCTATAATCCTGAGACATGCCTAAACCTGGCACCCAAGTTTCAATGCTTGGAGGACTAACATAATTGGATTATGATTGAAACTCTAATAATAATGGATGTAATTCAATCATTATACACAGCTACAACAATAAATTCCAAAAAAAAAAAAAAAAAAACAGGATTTGTCCCGTCAATAACGCATTTATTCCCACAAACTGCAGCTCAAAATTCATGAAAACTGAAAATACATTACATGAAAAACAAAACTCGATTACACTTCACTAATTTAAATAAACATGCAACTGGGGTCATGATGGTAGAGACCCGATCGTCCCACCCTATATTGCTGAGAAGTACTCTTTGCTGAGCTTGGGGTCTGGCTTCATGGATTTCTCCCCTGGCTTCCATCCAGCAGGGCAAACTTCATCTGGGTTGTCCTGCACATACTGCAAAGCCTGCAGGACATAAAGTGACAATGATCAATTTAGAAGGTGATAAAGAACAACAAGAAAGTAATGCTATTCTAAACAATAAAATAAATCAACGGAAAAGTCTTAAAATTATATAATCAGTCATTGACTTGTCCTTATTGAATACCTGGAGTGTTCTCTTCGTCTCATCAACACTCCGCCCAATGGCCAGATTGTTAATGGTGGAGTGTTGTATAACTCCTTCCTTGTCAATAATGAAAAGTCCCCTCAATGCAATGCCCTAAAAAGGATTGAAAGGAAACTTGTAAGACAGAAAATATATGCAAAATATAATGCAAACCAAGTTGTAGCTAATGGAGAAAACTGTAATTTAAATAAGAAAGCATCTACCCACATTCTACAAGCACTACATTGTAAACTTTTGGAAGCAAAACATAGACTTTTATCAGAATTTTTTAATATTTCCAAACACAATAATTATCAAATCAAAATCTAAACACTCTCATCAGTGTTTGCCAATTTCCATGGCTAAAACTCTTAAATAATGGCACATGTTGATTCAATTATACAAAGGAAACCTTCAAGGTTCTCAGAAATACATAGGTTAGAAAAACCACTCTGCTTTTTGTCACAATAAATTAAAACTTCACAACCACCCCCCCCCCCCAAAAAACAAAACTTGTCAGCAACCATGGAAACACAAAGAATTCTTTTGATATCCTTCTTTTTTCTCCCTGAATCTTGTTAATCAAAAAAATAAACATAAAAATTAAAGCAGAGGGAGAGAGTTTGTTAAATCGTGCAGAAAATTGGATGATATATGACACTAAATTGAGAAGATAAAGAAAACCAACTCTTGTGAAGAAAATAAAATAGATAGACAACTGATGAAACACAAAGGATATAAGAGTCAGAGAAGCAGTGACTGCTGTAGAATAAGAAGCAGAAAACACTAAAATTATGGACCCACTTTCTAGACCTGAGTCCTTATCATCCAACCATAGACTTTCTCAATTGAAGAACAAAAGTTGCTGGCCAAATTACAAAACCAAAGAAACAAAAGCATATGCAGAATTAAGCACAACAGGTTTTGAAGCAAAGACATATAATACAGCTATTCTGAGATAGGCATGTATCCATATGTGGAGATCATTTTCAAAAAAGAAAACCAAAAACATTATAATAGAAAGCAACATACTAATAGCCATTTCAAGAACAAATTCATAATTTTTGCCTAGTGTGCCACCTTTCTGATAAAAATTTTAGAAGTCATCATATTTTATCAAGGTTAGATATATATATATATATATTTTTTTTTTTTTACAGCAATGAGTTGGCAAAGATTATCCAGAGTCCACACGCCTCTCTATGAATCAGATCATAACACTTCATAATGTTACAGAACAGTTTTTGAAACAACATGAATAACCTGCTTTGGCTTCATTTCACAACATGTGGCAGCATATCATCATATCATAATGGTATTATTCAACACAATACAGATAAAAATGGCATGGTCAAAACTCATTGGTATCATTTTATTTTTTATAGGTAAGAAAAATTTTATTGATAAAAAGGACTACTTTATGTAGAAGGATGAGCAGCCAGCAAAGATGAAAAAAAATTATGTACAAGAAAAGAGAGAATATATAAACATCTGAATGGAATCACAGGTATCCTGTGTCCACTACAGAACTTAGCATACCATATTCTTATTAACTCCATTATGGTTTGGTTCTATTAATAAAATATATATATATATATATATTAAGAAAATCCCCTCCAATATGCTTTTTTAGGATGAGGCTCTAGCCAAAACAGGTTATTCATACCTGATCTGGGATTAGCACACCATAGGATTTTGAGATTGATTTGGTGACATCAGAAATCAGGGGGTACTTCAGATCACCAAGCCCACCAGATTTTCTGTCTGTTTGTACCCATGCAAGGTGCGAGAACTACACCAAAGATAACATAAGACCATCAAGATAACCAATAATTTCCAAATTAAGGCAAAGCAGTAAGCTAATAAAAAAACTTATAGTAAGAAAATATAAGAAAACATAAATGGCCACACTTCATCCAGACAAAAAGCCTATAAAACGGCAGCCATCAGTTGACTCAAAATTTTTCATTGATAAGAAAATAAGAATTCAGTTTCACTATCTAAACCCCATATTGCAATACACAAACTAAGCCTGCTGATCTAGCAGACAACACCATATAATAATTTTTGTTGAACTGAAATATAAACAATATACACCAACTTATCAAATTCAAATACACTCTTTAAGCAGGGGAAAAAAAAAAGAGTTTTGCTAGCCACTAGCTTTAAGAGTGTTCAAGATAAATGGAGGAAACAACTTACCACACTGTCTACTGAAACACCCAATATTTCTGTATTTAGCTGCTCAAATTCTGCATGGCGATCGCTGAAAGCAGTGATCTCTGCAAACAAAGGAGAAGTGAGGCGAGAATAAAGGAAAGCTATAGCATCAACTAATATCTAAACTTCAATTTTTAGATTTAGTTAGTGTCAAACAAACCTGTGGGACAAACAAATGTGAAGTCCAATGGGTAGAAAAAGAGAATCACATATTTCTTCCCAATGTATTCAGAGAGTTTAACCTGAAATTAAGATGCTTTAATTGAATGGAGATGTGAATTATAATTATCCATGCCAGCAAAAAAACATCAATCAGATAACGTTTTAACAGAGCATGAAAAGTGAATTTGGGACCATGAAGCTATCGCTCAATTAAGCAATCTACCTATTTCTCTCCCACAAAACATGCTATACATTTTCTTCGGATAATTATCTATGAAGAGTGATGCTACAGCTACTATAACTTTTACTATGAAATTGATTTATAATGTTGTTTATGTGACACCAAATGACATTCATTGCCACCTGAATTTGCAAGCCTTTTTGTAGACAAATTGGCTAAAAATCCACTTAATCAATTAAATACAAATTGGAAATCACAAGAATCAACCATTAATATTACCAGGATTCTCAGCATTATTTTTTATAAACTACCTTGATGAACTCCTGATCAAAAACAGCCTCCGCCTCAAAATCTGGTGCGATATTTCCAACCAGTGGAAGTTCGTTCTGCAAAAAAGAACAACGAAAGCAAAACATACCTCAGAAATTAAAACAGAACAAAAGGAAATATTTATCTTCAATAGCATTTCATCACTGCCGTTAATAGATGGCATAAGCACTCAAATTCCCATTTGGCATTGCTGTAGAAAGTAGAACTTTAACCAAGAAAGCTCTTTAAGCCAGCTTTTTGCTTTTTAGCTTTTATGTCCAGTTTTTTAAAACCTCAATTTTTCTTACTTTTTTCACATTTTTAAAGTAAAAGTATACTTACTTTTAGCAAAAAGATAAATAAATTGTTCCCAATCGGACATTCTAATATGTTTGGCAATATACAGTGAAAAGTGATTTAAAGGTTTTTTTCTAAAGCATGAAAAGTGAACTGTAGAGATTTTTCCTAAAAGCTCTAAATTTCAGCTTTCCCTGAAGTTGTTTTCAGCTTTTAAAGACCCCATAAAAAGATCTTTAGGAAAATTGCCAAAAGTTTCCAGATTTTGGCTAATTGAGCTTTAAGGCTGGTAAACAATGTCATTGACTGAATAAAACCCTTGTAATAATATCAAATCTTTGAAATTTCCCCGTAGTGGAGCAGAAAATCAATAGCTTATTCAAATTCAATATTCTCCACAATGCAATTGTCATTCAATGAAGCAAATTCTTGGCATGTAAACATTGCACATTACGAACCCAAAAAATTGACAGAATCTAGAACAAAACGCAGCGCATAGTTAACAAACAGAATGTACAAGAAATTGGATTTAAAAATTGACATACAGACACAGAGGCCTTGACAACGAAGCTGGCGGTGCGTCGCGAGTGAGAGCGAGAAGTGAGGGCAATGGAGCGAGAGGGTTGGGATTTAAGTGGTTTGCGGAGGCCATTAAAGGATTTGGGAATGGTTAGGGTTTGAGAGATAGGGTTGGTAGTAGAGAGAGCCTTTGGTGTTGAGGATAAGAGAGTGGCGGAGGTGGCTGAACAAGAAGCCATTTTTTTTTTTGTGTTTCTCTACCAAAGCAAAAGCTTCACTCACTCGCTCACTCTATCTCTCAGTCTCTGTGGGTTTGGGTTTGGGAAGCCTTGTGTAAATGGTAGGTGAGACTTGAGCGTTGAGAAGATAAAGAAAGAAAGACGGGTGGAGTTGGTGGCACTTTACTCGATAAACCGGTTCCATACATTTTGGGAAACAGGTATTCTAGGTAATTTTTAGCGACACCCAATTATATAATTTTGTACACAAACTCACTTATGTGACGAATTATAGTTAGTGAAAAAGTGATGATGAGTCTATGTAAAAACATTTTTTTCTCAATTATAATTCGCTATATGGGCAAGTTGTGGTCAAAATTGTATAATTGGGTATGGTACTAGAATTTTTCATTTTTAGCTGACGTATAATTTGCACCTAATTTTGTGTTGTACAATGTTTCTCTCTAAACTGTTTTGAAGACAAATCATTCAAACTTTTTTTTTTTTTGAAATTGTATCTGTAGAGCTCGTGGGCCTGATAGCCTCAGCCCATCGTGTAGTAGGCCTAAGGCCCACGCTGAGGAAGACTGACCATCCAAGGCTAAGTTGGGGAAAACCTCTTTTTTGGATCCACGCCGAGGACCTCTTCGTCCTCGGCATGCTAAGGATAATTTTGGGAAAGGCCAGGCTCAGAGCAAACTGTCACCCTCACACTTAATGCATTCACCTAATTCCTCTGGCCGCATTAATGGAGATATAACCCCTTAGCAGGGCAACGTTGATCAGAGTGAACCACTTGAGTACTGATAAGGCCTCTGATGGGACGGACGGCCAGAAGAAAGACGAATGAATGATCAACAGATGGAAGATCGAGATAGGACGATGAAGACTATATAAGAAAAGCAAGTAAAGTAAGATGAAGGGGGAAAAAAAGGAGGGAGAAGAAAAAGGGCTCCTCGGCCATGAGCCGAGGAGCATCCCCCCAGTTGTAAATAAGTTCTAAGTATTTTTTAATAAAAGAAGAGAGTTCATGCTTGGTGAACGAAGGCCAGCGTCTAAACCTTCAATCCACCCTCTACAAATTTATTGTTTGGGCTTGTTGGGCTGAAACTCCATTCATATTCTGGGTCAACTCCAAATTGAGTCCCTACAATTGGCGCCGTCTGTGGGAAGGATTAGTGCGCTGGCCGGCGCACCAGGCGATTGTTCTAAGTGGTTGTTTTACAGTTGGTTGGCGAAGTAAAAAAAAAGAAGAGAAAAAAGAAAATTGAAGAGTTGACAGCGAAAAGAGAAATCTTGATATTATTTCATAAATAGAAAAAGTACAAATTACAATCAGAGGCTCAGGCAGGCGTGCTTTACAAACAAATTTACAAGCTAATCCTACCAGCTAGTTCTACAATCAGATTCACTCTATCTCTCAGTCTCTGTGGGTTTGGGTTTGGGAAGTCTTGTCTAAATGGTAGGTGAGACTTGAGCGTTGAGAAGATAAAGAAAGAAAGACGGGTGGAGTTGGTGGCACTTTACTCGATAAACCGGTTCCATACATTTGCGACACCTAATTATATAATTTTGTTCACAGCTCATCTATGTGACAAGTTGTAGTTAGTGAAAATATGATAATGTGTTTATATAAAGACACTCTTTCACTAATTACAATTCGTCACATGAGCAAGTTGTGGTCAAAATTGTATAATTGGATATGGTACTAGAATTTTTTATTTTTAGCTGACATATGATCTGCACCTAATTTTGTGTTGTACAGGGTTTCTCTCTAAACTGTTTTGAAGATAAATCATTCAACCTTTTTTTTTGTTGAAATTGTATCCAATAAATTAGTTGCACTTTACACATTAGGATGAGGACACGTGTCCAGTTTTGGATACATGTTCATATCTCAATGTATATGCATTAAACATAAGTCTTTTTTTTTTTTTTTTTTAATGTACATGAATTTTGAAAATCTAAATGTCGAATGACATGTTCTTTATATTTTAAACATCCATGTCAAATTTCTTTCCAATAAGATGTTATTTACTATAAAATCAATTAACTTGATTTTTATTCATAATTTTAGACCAAAAAACTTGAAATTTAAACACTAAATTTATGATATAGCTATTTATATTTGATTTTTTTAAGATTTTGTAAGCATATGGGATATAATAAGAATATTCAATCCAATGGTTAGATTTTTAAAATTTACATTTCTATACAATAAGAGAAATGTTATGTCCACAACATTTTCACAACAAATCTTATATGGCAGATTGTTAATTATTATTACGAGTGGGTAAGAAAGCAATTTTAGTGGTGGATTTAAATTTAAAACCTGTAACAATCAGCCAACTACGATTTGTTGTGAAAATGTTGTAGACGTAGCACCTCTCAATAAAAAAAAATGGTAAAATACTATTTTGGTTCCTAAATTTTAACAAAAGTTTGTTTTTGTCCCTAAACTTAAAAAAAAAATCATTCTAAAATTTGTAAATAGCATTTTCAATATTTTAGAGACAAAAATAGGGATAAAAAAAACATTTTCAATAGTTTAGGGATGAAAAACAAACTTTTAGTAAAATCGAAGAACATAAATAAAACATTTTTAATAGTTTAGGGATGAAAAATTCAATCGTTTAAAGGAACAAAAAATAAACTTCTTAAAGTTTAGCGATGAAAAATAAATTTTTGGTAAAGTTTAGGAGCCAAATAAAAAAAAAATTTTAAAAAAAAATTGCATGAGGAGTTTGATTTTTTTGTGTTTTGCAATTGCAAACCCTTTTTTTTGGGAGGGGGGGGGGGTAGGAATCTTTAGCTTCGACCCATTGGGCTTTTTCTGTCCTTTTGATTTTTTGGTATTTTATGTTGTAGGAATTAGGATCTAAAGACCCAACTTAGGAAGAGAGTAATTAAGTGTGCGTTTGGATTGAAATGAAAAATTAAAATTATTTCATTATTCGGCTTATTTTTGTTACTATTCATACACCCTACTGCACTTTTTGGCACTATTTAGGGTCCCACTGTACTATTTCAAGTAACTTTTACCTTTAATTACAATACTTTAAACAATAATTTTTTAGTTTCAGCAAAATAAGCGGTATCTAAACATACTATAAAAAGACATGCACACATCAGACTCAGCTTATGAAATTGATTAGAGGAAGGTACCAGTTGATTGATGCGGGTTTGAGTTGAAAACCATAAATGAAAAGCAATGGTTTGAAAAGTAAAGCTTACGAAAATAAGGTTGATTTCTATTCTTTTACTGTTGTACTTGTACCTCATTAGAAAAATTCGAAGTTACGAGGTGTGTTTAGGTGGGGATATGGGATTTTTTCAATCGAACTCAACCCACATGAATCGAGTTAAACTAATAAATTTGACTTTTTTTTTAATTTAAAAAAAAGCGTTAAAAAAAAATTTAAAATTTTTAACACAAGTAATAGCAAATTTACTAATCAAACTTACACGTAGTACTAAACTAACCAAACTATTTGATTAGTGCATTAAACCAACACAAATAATAGTAGATTTATAATCTTATAAATCTATTAGTAGTTTATCAAACTAAAAAAAATAAATAATAAAACCATATAATATATATTCTAAATACAAATCTATCTAACCTAAATGGCTGTAAATAAAAAATAAAAAATAAATAAAAATTGGCAATCAAACCCAACTCACTAACTCCTACAAACTGATCTAACCCGCCAAGTGTATTGGATTGGGTTAGTTTTGATGGATCAGTGTATTGGCTGTACACTCTTAGCTGTTGGTAGTTCATCAACTATTTTTTTCCTTTAAAGAATATGGACGAGATTAATTTTATCCTAAAAGAAAATGTACAACTTAAAAAAAAATTTATTTTTAAAAATATAAAAATACTTTTACACAATATACAAAATAAACAAATAAAAACATGCTCCTTCAAAAGACACTAACTCGTCTCCCTTTTTTGGTTAGGAACTTATACCATATGGCCTTATGGGCTCATAGGCAATAACTAAGCCTGTTAATAGTCTTTGGGCTCAATTTTTCCCTTCTCTCTTGAACAGTGGGCACCCTTATCACCTATTCCCAAACTTTGTTGGTACTCACTTTAGCAATTAGGATTTCAGATAGCACATAATCTTCAAAATCATAATTTTTGGAGCCTTATCCTCTTCCCCCACACCACTATCTACATCCCTCCCATCCAAAGAGAAAAAAAAACAAAGAACTTCCCACTCTTCACACTCCTCACCAATCAGCCATGTAGCAAGCAACCCCCAAAATAATGCATCAAAAACACACAATCCATTTCCTCTCCACCACCACCACCAAACCCCATTTCCTTTCTTCCCTCCACCACCATGACTATTCTCAAAGGAACCTCCACTTCCCTCCCATCTTTTCCCTCAAAGCCACCACCACCACAACAACACTCTCTCTCCCTCTTAAACCCCCCAAAACCCCTGAAATCCCAAACATATCCCCACCCTCTCAAACCCACTCTCACTCTCACTTCCAAGAAAAAATGCTCTACCTCGACTCAATAGGCCTCGACTTCTTATCCTTAATCAACCACCACCCTCCGATCATATCCGCCTCTCTTCCAGACCTCAAATCCACCGTCGATTTAATCACCTCCACGCTCTCCCTCACCTCCGTCGAGTTCCGCCGCATCATCAACATGTGCCCAGAAATCCTCACCTCCCGGGTCACCGACATAGTCCCCATCTTCACCTTCCTCCTCCGCGAGGCCCGCGTCAACGGCTCTGATCTCAAGCGCGTCATCAACCGACGGCCCAGATTGCTCGTCTGCAGCGTCCAGCTCCGGCTCCGCCCCACCTTATATTTCCTCCAGAGCATCGGAATCTCCGAGGTTCACAGACACTCGTACTTGCTCTCTTGTAGCGTCGAAGACAAGCTCATTCCCAGAATCGAATACTTCGAAAAAATCGGATTTTCGCGCCGAGACGCGGTCACAATGTTTCGGAGATTCCCGCAGCTGTTCAATTACAGTGTGAAACAGAACTTCGAGCCGAAATTCGACTACTTTGTCGTGGAAATGGGGAGGGATTTGAAGGAGCTGAAAGAGTTTCCTCAGTACTTTTCGTTTAGCTTAGAGAATAGGATTAAGCCTAGGCACCAGTGTTGTGTAGAGAGAGGTGTGTGCTTTCCTCTACCTGTGTTGTTAAAGACGAGCGAGGAGCAATTCTGTGATAGATTGGAGGTATGTTGTAATTCTTCGATACCATTCAGACATTCTCCTTTGTGGTGTACAAATTGTGATACTATTATTCAATCCAATATTATAGAGTAAATTTGGGTTCATTTTTGTTTGCCCATGTTTTAATTGTTGGGTTTGGTTTGTCATTGCTTTTATTTAGCTCTAGCTATGGTTTTTGATAAATGGGGTTGTGAGTTATTGGGGTTTTGGGTTTGGCTTATGTTTGAGAAAGTCAGAGAAACACCAACTAGGAAGTGAAAATTTAGGCCCAGGTGTTTGGAAATTCGGCTCAACTCTCAAAATGTATTTGAATTATTATGATCGACCTTGTGGATTACCCGTAGTTCAAAATTTTAAGATCATTGAAGTGATAGACTTATAGTATTCCTGTGGACTGAATTTGTGGGTGCTTATACATGTACATACCTTTTACGTTGTCTAAAACCTCATGTCTTAAACGAGGCGAAAAACTATTTTGATGTGATTCGTACTTGCTCTCTTGTAGCGTCGAAGACAAGCTCATTCCCAGAATCGAATACTTCGAAAAAATCGGATTTTCGCGCCGAGACGCGGTCACAATGTTTCGGAGATTCCCGCAGCTGTTCAATTACAGTGTGAAACAGAACTTCGAGCCAAAATTCGACTACTTTGTCGTGGAAATGGGGAGGGATTTGAAGGAGCTGAAAGAGTTTCCTCAGTACTTTTCGTTTAGCTTAGAGAATAGGATTAAGCCTAGGCACCAGTGTTGTGTAGAGAGAGGTGTGTGCTTTCCTCTACCTGTGTTGTTAAAGACGAGCGAGGAGCAATTCTGTGATAGATTGGAGGTATGTTGTAATTCTTCGATACCATTCAGACATTCTCCTTTGTGGTGTACAAATTGTGATACTATTATTCAATCCAATATTATAGAGTAAATTTGGGTTCATTTTTGTTTGCCCATGTTTTAATTGTTGGGTTTGGTTTGTCATTGCTTTTATTTAGCTCTAGCTATGGTTTTTGATAAATGGGGTTGTGAGTTATTGGGGTTTTGGGTTTGGCTTATGTTTGAGAAAGTCAGAGAAACACCAACTAGGAAGTGAAAATTTAGGCCCAGGTGTTTGGAAATTCGGCTCAACTCTCAAAATGTATTTGAATTATTATGATCGACCTTGTGGATTACCCGTAGTTCAAAATTTTAAGATCATTGAAGTGATAGACTTATAGTATTCCTGTGGACTGAATTTGTGGGTGCTTATACATGTACATACCTTTTACGTTGTCTAAAACCTCATGTCTTAAACGAGGCGAAAAACTATTTTGATGTG
Organism: Quercus suber; assembly: GCF_002906115.3. Classification (NCBI taxonomy): domain Eukaryota; kingdom Viridiplantae; phylum Streptophyta; class Magnoliopsida; order Fagales; family Fagaceae; genus Quercus; species Quercus suber. Next base: position 29,485 of record NW_027069812.1, read on the forward strand.
ATGTTGATGGTTCTATTTCCGACCAGGTAGAAAAGGATTGCTATCTATGTGATACACGAATATGAACGTTGTCTGTCATTTCTGTGCTTTGTAAAATATGAACCAATATTCATTTATCTTGTAGACTTGTACTATATGCGATTTAGGAATGTGAGATAGGAAATGTTGCTTTCAGATTAGGTCCAGTCATACTAGTTGAGTGCCAAGTTCTTAGATCTGAATATCTGATATTTTGACATATTTTAATATCACAGGTACTTGAACCTCACCTGTAACAATACTAAGATTGGTTGCATAGTGTCTTTGTAAGGATGAATTTGAGGCTAGGGAGATTGCCTTGGTGACTAGAGTTCCAACAGTTTGGGGACGCCCAATTAAATTGGAACAATACGAAGAAATTACACAACTCTGTCCTGTATTTTTAGCTTTTCTCAACTGATGGAATGCGGATATGGTGACAGTGAAGTCCGAAAGTTAGGTAGTATAAAGGTTATTGAAAAGGAATTGGAATTTGCCATTTTTCAATATGTAGGCTTGTGTGTTTAGGATGGAAATTTTAGGGGGAGTGTGTGTGTTGCCTAATTTTTTTTGGAAGTTTGGCTGCATATTGATTAGCCTAAAATTTTAAGGTTAAGATCACTAAAATTGTATTCTTCCCATGGACTGAATTTGTGGGAGAATCTAAAAGATTCACACAAGTTTAAACTATTCTGATATGATGATGTTAATGGTTCTTCTATAAACCAGGTAAAAAAAAGATTGGAATCTATGTGTCAATCCAAGTACTATGTAGAATATTAGATAATGTTCATCTGTTCTATCCTTTATCTATGTGACTTAGGAATTTGAGAGAGTCTGAGATGTTTGTTTGCAGATATGGTCCATGCAGGATCCATCATATTGTATATAGTATACAGGTTTAGTGTCAAGTCCTAGAATCTGAGATGAGGTCAATTTTATTCCTATAATCATTTGGCAGTGGAGCCAAGTAATGCCAACAAGACTTTTGGCAGTGGAACACTTATTAGCGTTGTGCTCTATATGTTGTGAGAGGAAAGAGTGCTATATTCGATGCATAAGATACCTTCTCAAATCTCAATGCAAAGGGCCTTAATTGGTTTTGACTGTGTGCTTATTCATGCAAAGATATGATGTTTCTTACTTGCCTTCACAATTGAGAATATCTCTGCCGTGAGGAAGGTGGTTTATCTTGGAGATGAAAGGAGTTCTGGTTTTAGTGTGTTTAGATGAATGGTATGTGAAGTGTTTAATTAAACTTGTTTGAATGTTTGGGAGAAGAGGGTTCAATGGGATCTTACCTCTCCAAACCAAATCTGTCATTTTTTCTGTGTGTGTCTGGATGAAGCGGGGTGACTAGGGAGTTGGATGCATGGTGGTGTTTCATTTACTTTGTTTTGCTGTTTTTTCAAGGGGAGGGGGAAAAGGATTTAAGGGAATTGGAGGGGTAAAAGATGTCCTTCCAAAGTCCAAACCCATCACTTTTGGAAAAATGATCCTCTCCATTCAAGTTTTTGTCAATTTGTCAATTCCAGTTTTGTCTATTGTCAATTCCATGGTTCAAATAAAAATTTAAAAAATTAAAAGGTGTACGGATGGTCATATCCTTTAAAATTATAATTGACATGACAGTATGGATGTGGGAAAAAAACAGTGATTGAAGTTATTTTTGTTATCAAAAGATGGAAGTAGAACAGCAACAACTCATGCGCTCTAGTGAGGAAGAAGCAGAACTTGTGAGAAGTGTGAAAAAATTCAAGGATAGTTCCACTGCTCAAGCAACGGCGTCTCACCATAAGCAGGTAAGTTATAGAGATAGTTTGGTCGGAGATATCCCTGGAGCCTATGCTCAAGCGTTCAGCTTTGATAGGATTGTGGAAGATGACGTTGACTCAAACTCAGATCTTGATGATATAGTTGAGGGCAAGGTAGATGTCCATCTTTCTAAGGAAACTAAGGCTCGTATGAGGGCACCTTGGGCGAAAGCATTGATTGTGAAGGTTTTTGGTAGGACTGTGGGTTACAGCTACCTCTCTTCCAAACTCAACGCTCTATGGAATCCATCTGCCAGAATGGATTGTGTTAACCTTGGTAAGGACTTCTTCCTTATAAGATTTAGTGATGACTCGGATTATGATAAGGTTCTGCGCGGTGGCCCGTGGTTTATAGGGGAGCATTATCTTGCAATCAAACCGTGGGAGCCTTATTTCGAGGCTTCAGAAGCTTCCTTTGATGTTGTTGCAGTTTGGGTGAGGTTTCCGGAACTGCCTATTGAGTTCTATGATCCTGAAGCGCTCCGTGAGATCGGAAAAGCCATTGGACCGGTTCTAAGAATCGATTCTTACACTGCCACTGGGACAAGGACCAGTTATGCGCGCTTGTGCATTCAGATAAATCTTATGAAACCTTTGGTTACTGCTGTTAGAGTGGGTAAGCTGCGGCAAAAGGTTCTGTATGAAGGCATTTCGGCTTTGTGTTTTTGTTGTGGAAGGATGGGCCATAAACAAGAGGCTTGTAGTTATCGTGTTTCTTCCCCGGAGCAGACTGGAGATGCTGAGCAGTCTGAGCCACTTTGTGATGCTCAAAAAGCCACCCAAACCGAGCCTAACTTTGGTGAGTGGATGTTAGTTAAGAGAAAGAAACGTACTGCACAGTTTGGGAGAGGCCGTGGGACCAAGATTTCCCACCCACAGCAGGAAGTTAGTTCCAAAGTAACTAAAGATATTACCAACCCCTTTGACAATAGTCTGACTAATTTCAAACCTGATGTGACCTTCAAGTTTAATGCGGGCCAGACTAAAGGAGACGTTGGGACAGATTTTAACACTTCAGAGTCACGTGAGATTTCCTGCCACACGCAACATATCAAGGATACTACCGCTATTATTAATGGAGAAGCCAGTCTGCGCTCTTCGGTTGACGTGATTAAATCTCAACCTCAGAAAGTTGGATCATTGAGGGGAAAACCCATCATTTCTCCTCGTGAAAGAAGAAATCCCATTTCTAGTAGCAGTAGAGCTTTGAAGCGTCCTAACCCATACTTTGTCCGCAACCAAATCCAACACGCTGATCATGGAGCTTGGCAACCCCTCCTCCCCTTCTCTGACCACTACAGGGTGGGCAATATGGTATCACAACAAAGCCATAGCCATCCCCGATGTGGTGATTGCTCAAATCCAGGCAGCCCCGACGGAAGCTTTGGGCAAGTTCGAGGAGGAATTGGAAAGAGCTTGGAAGCACATGTTTCCGATCACACAAACTAGTATCAACACGGGGAATTTACCGTTAGATCATCCAGCATGGGGAACAACCCCAAACCCATGGTGGAGGTTTCTCATGGATGCCCCACTAATCTCAGAAATGGAGGCTCAGGAGTTGAACATGCTACGAAGGCCATTAGTGCAGCCCCACTTGGACAAGTACGGATGGCTTGTTCAGGAGAGGAAGGTGATAGATTTCAGGGGAACAATGACATCTCATTTGGGAAACCAACCCACCATGAAGCTGATTCAGACTGTCAGCCATATGAAGAGTTGCGACCTTCTTCTTTGCTGCCGGGAGGAAATTCAAGGGATTTTGAGCTACATGGTAGTGTGGAAGCCAGAATGGGTGGCGTCCAAGGACATGTTGAGGAGGTTGGGATGGAGCATGATGGCTTCAGCCAGGATGGGAACTAACCCGCCGGAAATCCCAAACATCCATTGTGCAAAAATGAATATCATTTTGTGGAATTGTAGGGGTGCCTTGAACCTAGATTTTAAAAGACGTGTGATGGAGATTTTGGTGAACCATTTTCCTGTAATGTTGATCATTACAGAAACTAGAGTTGGCGGTGTGAGAGCTGCAAAGATCATTGAGGAGCTTCCTTTTGATGGTTTTTTTGCCACCGATACTATTGGATACGCGGGTGGTCTGTGGCTATTATGGAAAAAAGAAGAGGTTGAAGTTTTTGTGTTGTCTGCAACGGAGCAAGAGATACATGCCACTGTCAAGGTATGTCACTTAAACCTTACTTGGCTTATTTCTCCTATTTATGCTAGTCCACGTGTAAATGAACGTAGAATTTTATGGGCCAATTTAATGCAAGTAGCTAAACTCCATAACCTTCCCTGGTTGCTTCTTGGCGATTTCAACGAGGTTCTCTGTGGGGAGGATAAATTTGGGGGAAGAGGGGTTAACCTTAAAAGAGCCCTTGATTTTAAAGAATGTCTGGATAGCTGTAATCTCATTGATCTTCGATTTTCTGGACCCAAATTCACCTGGTCAAACTCAAGGCAAGTGCCAGACTTAATTTTGGAGCGCATTGATCGCTGTTTTGCCAATCCAAATTGGAGATTACTGTTTCCTGAGGCTTCAGTGACCCATCTGTCGAGGGTGTTCTCTGATCACTGCCCTGTTCTCCTTGAACTCTCACGTCCCCCCCCTACGGATCAGAATAGACCATTTAGATTCCAAATTATGTGGATTCATCATCCTGAATTTCCTAATATTGTTAAGGAAGCGTGGGAATTGGAAGCTAATTTGAACGTGGCTATTAAGAAATTCACAGAGAGTGCTAATCATTGGAATAGATCAGTTTTTGGGAACCTGTTTACCCGTAAAAGAAGAGTGCTAGCCAGGCTCTATGGTGTCCAGAAAGCCCTTGCAATTGGGCCTAGCCAATTCCTTGTTCGTCTAGAAAAGGAATTGGCAGAGGAATATTTAATAATCATGCAACAGGAAGAGGAGTATTGGGCGCTCAAATCTCGTCTTAATTGGGCTATTTATGGGAATCGTAACACTTCCTTTTTTCATGTTTCCACCCTCGTGAGAAGACACAAGAATAAAATCAAGAGTATTAAAAATTCTGTGGGTGAATGGATTACTGATGAGGCTGGAGTTAAGAACTTCTTTTGGTTGGAATATCACAAGTTATTTGAAACTGGGATGGTTTTCTCGACTTTGTCCTCTGATATTGAGAACTTTGCTTGCTGCTTTTTATTTGAAGAGGAAAGGAACTGTCTGAGTGTTCCCATTACGGAGGCGGAGATTAGGCAAGGGCTCTGGGCTTTAAAGCCGTTCAAAGCTCCCGGTTCCGATGGCCTTCATGCTGGCTTTTTTCAATATTTCTGGGCTGATGTGAAGACTGCTGTGTGTAATGAAATTTTCTCCATTTTTGATATGAGAAGGATGCCAGAGGGTTTGAATGAAACTTTGGTAACCCTCATTCCGAAATGCCCTAACCCAGAAAGCGTCCATAACTATAGGCCGATTAGCCTATGTAATACCATTTACAAAGTGGTTACCAAGATCATCGTGGGCCGTATCAGACCCTTGCTTGATAAATTGGTTTCGCCTAATCAGGCAGCCTTTGTTCCTGGGAGGAGGGGTTTGGATAATGTTGTCATTGCTCAAGAACTTATTCATACTTTGGATAACAAGAAAGGCAAGGTGGGTTTCATGACTATAAAAATTGACTTGGCCAAGGCGTATGATCGCCTCAAATGGTCATTCATTCTTAAAGTCCTTAGAGCTTTTCACTTTCCCCAAGCTCTCATAGAGCTAATCATGAGCTGTGTTTCATCATCCAGTATCTCTATTTTATTTAATGGTGGTAAATTGGAAGCATTTAAGCCGTCTAAAGGGATTCGCCAAGGCGACCCTCTCTCCCCATACCTCTTCATCTTGTGTATGGAATATCTTGGATTTCTGATAAATAAGAGTTGTATGTCGAAGAAGTGGATACGTTTGAAAGCCTCTAGGAATAATGTGGAGGTTTCCCACTTATTTTTTGCTGACGACTTACTACTTTTTGCTAAGGCTAACACGGATGGAGCTGAGGCCATCAAGGAGGTTCTGGAAAAATTTTGTGAAGAGTCCGGGCAACTTGTGAACTTTGAAAAATCTCGTATTTATTTCTCGCCGAACTCCCATGAGGGTGTTAAGGAGAATATCAGTGCTATTCTGAGAATTCAAGCTACTTCCTCCCTGGGTAAATACTTGGGCTTTCTGTTAAATCACAAGGGAGCTGCCAGGTCTCAATACAATTTCATTGCTGAAAGAATCATTTCTAAACTGGCTGGATGGAAGGCCAAGTTTTTATCCTTTGCCGGTAGAACTGTGTTGGTTAAATCGGTCATGACAGCTATCCCCAACTATGTGATGCAAGGGGCTGCGCTGCCTGTACACCTTTGTGATAAAATTGATAAAATTAACAGGGATTTCTTTTGGGGATCAACTACGGAAAAGAAAAAATTACATCTGGTTGGCTGGAGCAAAATTATCAAATCTAAAAAAGAGGGTGGCTTGGGTATACAAGCGGCTAGGGCGAGGAACATTGCCCTCCTTGCTAAGCTTAATTGGAGGCTTTACCAGGAGAAAGAATCGCTATGGGGCAAAGTTGTACTTAATAAATATTGTTCCTCTGGCCGGCGTAATTTTAAGGATCCTGACAAGGTGCCTTGTTCTTCCATTTGGACGGCTATCAAGGTTGGGTTCCCTGTATTTGAAAAAGGTATTTGCTGGAACGTGGGGTCTAACTCCAATCTGAAATTCTGGGAGGATAAATGGGTTAAGGGGTATACGGTAAGGGAACTAATTGAGGGGCCCCTTAATCAACATGAAGCTGAGTTATCCATCTCTGATATGTTCCATTTGGGGAGTTGGTGTTGGGATAAAATTTCTTTTGATTTACTTGCTGTAATACGGGAACAAATCCGGGCCATTCCTATGCAACTCTTTGGTGATAAAGAGGATACTTTGGCATGGAAATATTCTAAGGACGGTGAGTTCAGTTCTGCTTCCGCTTATATTTTGGCTAACTTTGAGAGTGCTAATCCTCAGCCCTTTACGGGTAAGTGGCTATGGAAGTTGGACACACTTCCAAAAATCAAGCATTTTATATGGCTGTGCTTCCATAACAGCATACCAGTTAGACAAGTTCTAAATGCCAGGGGTATTGAATGCGCAACGTGTTGCCCATTGTGCCATAATCAAGAAGAATCTATTCTGCATCTTTTGCAGGACTGCCCTTTTGCTTTGAGGTTCTAGAATATGCTTCGAACCATGCAGGCTTGTACAAATTTTATGCAATTGGATCTGCTTGAATGGCTCAGGCAGAACTGTCTATGCTACAAACAGCTCCAAACCAACGGTATTCCTTGGTCATCTCTTTTTCCTTTTGCGCTTTCGTGTTTGTGGAATCATAGAAACAAAGTGGTGTTTGAGAATTCTATTTGTAATGCTAACCTTCATACTGTGTATATTAATATGGCAAGGGAGTATTTTTTTTTGTGTGGGTAATAGGCAGCAACTTAAGCATCACATTTTCAGTCCTATCTGTTGGCATAAACCTGATCATGGTTGGTGTAAACTAAACTCGGACGGGGCCTCTCAAGGAAACCCGGGTAAGGCTGGTGGGGGAGGTCTCATTCGGGACCAACATGGGAATTGGATTAAGGGTTACATGAGAAGAATTGGTGTAGCGTCCAGCTTCATTGCTGAGTGTTGGGCCTTGAGAGATGGATTGCTACTTGCTTCTCAACTTGGCATCCATCAGCTTGTTGTTGAGCTTGATGCTATTACCGTCGTTAATCTAGTTTCTACCTGCTCAACCTCTAATAGAGCCTATTCTCCTATTCTCAATGACTGCAGGTACCTTCTGGGGCTATTTCATCGCTTCAAGGTCATACATACCTTTAGAGAGGCGAACAGATGTGCGGATTGTCTGGCTCGTGCGGGCTGCTCACTTGCTGAAGATTTTGTTGTTTTAAATTAGCCATCTAATGATGTTTTATGTAATATGTTGAGCACTGACGCTACTGGGTTGTACAGTATTAGGCACACAGTAATATGAACAATTTTAACAAATAAAACAGTAAGGGCAAATGGTAATAAAGATTAATCAACAAATAAAGGAAATAAGCCCAGTTCGGTCTGTAAGGGCAAGGTCAGGGAGGAAGAACGCCTCTTCTCAACACGATTAACCTCTGAGGAAAAGAATTCCTGCTGTGGAAATTAATGGGTTTGAGGGAGGCGGACCTGAATGGACAATGCCTAGGACGATTATATAAGAGAGTAGGGATTTGAGAAGGAGAGAAGGGAAGGGACCTATCGGTGCATGCCACTAACACTTGCTCTTTTCTCTCTATCTTTCTCTCTTTTCTCTCTGTCTTTCTCTCTTTTCTAGTCTTTCCTTAGTGATTTCCACAATTGTCGTTTTTAGTATTGTGCTCCCCTCTTTTTCTAAGTATGTTTCAGAGTCTTTTTCTTTATGTTGTGTTGTATTGCTCTCTTCCTTCTTGTTGTTTTCCCTGTACACGGCAGAGGCTTCCTTCTTATAGTGCCTGCCGTGACCGAATTTTACTATTCTACCCCCTAACCACCTTTGTCTGGTCTGGGCGTACTTGCCGACCATCACTGTTCCGTCTGCGAGTTCCCCTGTTACAGACAAAGACAACTTTTTTGTCTGTTAGTCTGCCGCGGCACCTCTTCCTGCTACGGTGATGTTTCTCTCTCTCTATCCCTCATGGCATGCACCTATTGGTTCCAACTCAGCCTTGCCTCTTTTGGGTGGTATGTCATCCCAGCAGGACGTATCCCTCCAAAAGAGCTTGAGCAGGAACCTCAAAACAGGTCTTCCCCTCTCCCCACCTCCAAACCATGCCCTCTTACCTCTGACCCACGTCCCGTATTGGCTGGGTATAGGCTGGTGGTGCCTGGACCTTACGCGTGCATATGTCTGAAATATGCCTGCTGTTCATGCATCTGCCGTGGACTGGAGACTTTGCTTGTATTGCTTGCCATCCGTTTCTGGCTTTTCACGAGCTGCTACTCTGATTTCCCTTTCCCGTAGGGGTTGTGCTTTACCTTTTACCGAGTACTGGCCTTTGCGTTCTCTTCAACCCAATTCTTTAATTGCCTTGGCTTCTTACTGCGTTACTTGGCCTTTCCCACCACGGCGATTTGTTCATGCTAGGCTTCTTTTCAGGCTCGTCGTTCATTTCTTTCCCCTAGTGGCTTAATATGGCCACTGATGTTCTCACTTATGGGCTCTAGTGTCCCTTTCTTTTCACTTGGGCCTATCCAGCCCATTCACTTCCTTTGGACTTCCTCGGTCCATTTACTAACTCCGCATCCCATGGGTATTTACTAACTCAATTGGGCTTCTCTGTCCCAATTTCCTCATTCTTATCATTGGGGTTCATAAGCTTGCCATTATCCTCTACTTTCTTTGTTTACATTACTTTGGCCCTACCACGGCCCATTCTTGCTTTTCCATACCACATATTGCCCATAGGTGCTGTTTTCTCTCTTTCCGGGTCTTTTAGGCCCACTTACTCCCTCAAGACTCATTTATTTATATTAAGAGTTTGTGATCCATTATTTCTGCTGCTTGAGCCTAATGGTTTTACTTAGTCTGCTACTTCTCTACTACCCGTATTTTTGGGTTGGGCCGCCTTCTGCCTATTTCAAAAAAATGACCCTCAACAATGGGCATTCTTAAGGTAATAATTAATAAAATAATATTAAACAAATTTTGATACTATTTTCATGAAAAATATAAAAAGTTATTAACAAAATTAATTAATTTATCATATTTTCATAAAAATATTTCTAAAAATAGTTCTTAAACCTATACTCTTAAAGCATATATTAACCTTTCCCTTTTTTATTAGTCAAACTAACAATCCATCTTTTATCGTTGCGCAGTGTATTTATCAACGTGCAACCTAAACCTTAAATAAATTGAAAAAGTTAAATGCATTTATGTAAATATGTTTTACCATAATTCATGTCTTATCACCGCTCGTCACATCTCACGTAAATGCGTGAATTATAAAGGCGAATGAAGTTGCATTATAATGTACCATTTTCAACATTGCAAACTTTTCTGAGCTCATCCATTTAAGCCGAAATAATTGCTTACTCCACTCATGCGATGACTTGGTACGGTTGAAAAATCACTCATTAAAAAAAAAAAAAAACATATATGTGTGGAGGAGAAAAAACAAGATAAAAAAAGAAAGAAAAAACGTATGAATGAAAAAAAAAAAAAAAAAAATCTAAGGAAGGATAGGAAAAATAATATAAAGAATAAGAAATCAAAATTGAGTAACATTACTACATTATTTTCATAATACTTTCACAATAAATTTTAAGTGACAGAATAAATTTTAAGTGACAGATTGTTATCAGTTGATATTGGTGAGTAAAAAATAATTTAAATTGTGGGTTCAAATTAGAACTAATAACAATACCATATAAGATTTTGTTGTGAAAGTATTGCGAAAAAAATGTTATAAACACAACATTTCTCATTAAGAAAAAAATTCTTAATATTGTTTGGAATTTGAAAAATATAAATGAATTAAGAAATATTAAATAGAGAATAAAAAAATAATGAAGAAATAATATTTTAATAAAATAAAGAAAAAAATGGAGAGTTTATTGAAAAGTATATTAATAAAAATGAATAGGTAAAAGAAAAAAGTTAATGTTCATTTTTAAACAGTACAAAAATTGAGAGGTTGTAGGAGATGTTCTAAATCTGGAAAAAGTGAATAAGTAAAAAGAAAAAAATTATGGTTCATTTTTTAAACAGTACAAAAATGGAGAGATTACAGAAGATGTTCTAAATTTGGGCATGGCCATAGCACCTGTTTTAACTTTAGAAGGGGTCGGTGCCGAAGTCCCACATCGCAAAGAAACAGTAAAATGATAGCATTTATATACAGCATGCATCAAGTAACTAGTGTCCCTTCGGGGACATCCGATAAAATTGGAACGATACAGAGAAGATTAGCATGGCCCCTGCGCAAGGATGACACGCATAAATCGAGAAATGGTCCAAATTTTTTTTTTCTTCTCTTTTTTGCCCTTAATCTAGACACTTAGGTTTACGAAAATACCCTCTACAAACGCTATCATTGCCACTCGGGCTTTCCTCATTGCCATTGGAAACCTCTGGGTTCCCAAGGTAAGCTCTTTCTATTTCCAATCTTGTTTGCATAAACGTGTACTCTGAATTTGAATAAATTTGAGTTTTATTTGTACGAAATTTGAAAATTTTGAGTCATGCACACAAGGTGTTCGATGAAATGCTTCTGACCCATGCAACTCATCGACCCATTTGTTAAAGTTTTATTATTAGTTTCTACAATATTATAATTTTGTTTGATTACTTCTTTCCTTATGGGTTATAAAATTTTGATGCTCTATTGCTGATTTGTCATAGATGTTTCTTGCTTCTATTGATTCATTGAATCATATTTCCTCAGATTGTTCATAAATTGTATCGAAAGATAAATGACAACTGGGCAAGAATGAAAATCAAATTTGCACTAAACTATGGTCTCAGAAGTCTTTTCAAGCTATGATAAGTCATAGGTTCTTGAATTATGATTTTAGTGATCATTGATAAAGCATCTTTTTCTCCCTTTTGTAATCAGAGGAACTAGAATCATACAAAGTCATTTTAGGCTGTTGATGCAATGCTAGCGGCAAGGGGTTTGGATAAGTTTTCGCGGAATAGCAAATTCTTGGTTGATAGGATTGTGTCAGTCATGCCAATTTTGGAGGAACCACTTGGTGTTACCAATCACTCAATGGTTGGAGCTGATACACTCAAGAGGTTTTCCTCTAGTGCTGTACTTTGTTTGATAATTCATTCTTAACAAAATAACCAAGAATTTTAGTTCATTTTTTTTTATAGTCATGAGTACACAAGAGAGGCATTCTTACAGATAAAACAAATAAGGAATGTCTATGGGAGAGATATGATGAATGTGGTGCTTGCAAGCGTTGGTGGGAATTATCAGGCACTTGGTAATGCTCGTAGTGCTTTGTGTTCTGTAAATCGTCCTTATAGCACAGCAGAGTTCTCAAATAAGGTAGATGGATCTTTTATAGACTTTGTTATCTCTATGTATTGTAATTAGAGATTTTGTTGTGAGCTATGGAGGGCAGGAGTAATAGGTTTCACATGTTCTCTAATTGTAGGATCCTTTTTTCAAGTCCTTCAACAATGAATAGGATACCTTACCAAGTTTATCTTGAGAGTGTACTTCTCTAGCCTTTAATCTTGGCATGATTTGATGTTTTTAGAATATCGTGTAGTAATAATATGTCTATTTCTACATTTCATTTTAGAAATTTCATTATGGTTGTTATGGAGGTTTTATTTTCTAATACTATGTACGACACCACAGTTTCTTAAAAGTATTCCAGGATTTGTGAAGATAGTGGAGGTTGGTCCAAGAGATGGATTGCAAAATGAGAGTAACATTGTACCCACTGCTGTAAAGATTGAGTTGATAAAAAGGCTTGTTTCTTCAGGGTTGCCTGTTGTTGAGGCCACAAGTTTTGTTTCACCAAAATGGGTACCGCAGGTAAACATGGATTTTGTTGTCTATAAGAGATAATCTGCCTTGTTGTGGACTTCTTTGGTCAGGATTTATACTTTGATTGTTCCTTCATCTCTCTGCTCTCTTAAATTCAGGTTGATTGGTCTCCTTATTCTAGGAAATCTGTTAGAAGGTCATTTCCTTTTTGTTCTTTGTAGTCTCTTACAAATTCAATTTTTCTCATACATACAGATTTAAAAAAAAAAAAAAAATTATGAGTCTTTATAGTGTTTGTTGTTGAGGTGAGAGATATGATGAATGTGGTGCTTGCAAGCGTTGGTGGGAATTATCAGGCACTTGGTAATGCTCGTAGTGCTTTGTGTTCTGTAAATCGTCCTTATAGCACAGCAGAGTTCTCAAATAAGGTAGATGGATCTTTTATAGACTTTGTTATCTCTATGTATTGTAATTAGAGATTTTGTTGTGAGCTATGGAGGGCAGGAGTAATAGGTTTCACATGTTCTCTAATTGTAGGATCCTTTTTTCAAGTCCTTCAACAATGAATAGGATACCTTACCAAGTTTATCTTGAGAGTGTACTTCTCTAGCCTTTAATCTTGGCATGATTTGATGTTTTTAGAATATCGTGTAGTAATAATATGTCTATTTCTACATTTCATTTTAGAAATTTCATTATGGTTGTTATGGAGGTTTTATTTTCTGATACTATGTACAACACCACAGTTTCTTAAAAGTATTCCAGGATTTGTGAAGATAGTGGAGGTTGGTCCAAGAGATGGATTGCAAAATGAGAGTAACATTGTACCCACTGCTGTAAAGATTGAGTTGATAAAAAGGCTTGTTTCTTCAGGGTTGCCTGTTGTTGAGGCCACAAGTTTTGTTTCACCAAAATGGGTACCGCAGGTAAACATGGATTTTGTTGTCTATAAGAGATAATCTGCCTTGTTGTGGACTTCTTTGGTCAGGATTTATACTTTGATTGTTCCTTCATCTCTCTGCTCTCTTAAATTCAGGTTGATTGGTCTCCTTATTCTAGGAAATCTGTTAGAAGGTCATTTCCTTTTTGTTCTTTGTAGTCTCTTACAAATTCAATTTTTCTCATACATACAGATTTAAAAAAAAAAAAAAAATTATGAGTCTTTATAGTGTTTGTTGTTGAGGCTTGACATCTTATGCATTTTGATATGTTTGAGGTTTGTTTGAAATTTTTATTTATTTATTTTTTTGTGTAAGTAAAGTTATTAAAGAAAACCTAATACCACCCACTACAAAAGGTTTCTACCTAGATGGCTACAACATCAAGAAAAGTTACAGCAATCAATAAAATCTAACAAGGTAGAGTAAGTATGGCATGGTAACACTGCCATCTAGTCGAACAAAACTAATAGAAGGATCAACTTCAGCTTTGTTGTGGCCCTTTCCAAACCTTCAAGCGCTTTATTATGCTCCCTCCAAATAGTCCACATAAGACACAAATGAACAGAATTCCAAATATCAACCTTGCCATGTTCAGCAAAACTCCTTTTTCAGCATGCCAGTAAATCAAGAACTCTGTGAAGCATTATCCACTGCACCCTGAACAAGCAGAACACTAGAGACCATAACTCTCTAGCATACTCATAGTGTAGCAATAAGTGATCACCACTCTCCCTGTTCTTCTTACACATTTGACACCAGACGGTGTAAATTATCCCCACTTTCCTGAAATTAAATGTGTTAGGCTCAAAAAAGGAAAGTGGTGAAGTGTTATTTTTATTATTATTAGTAAGTTACACAACTGACCCTCCATCCATTATTATGGGAGAAGAAAGTACGTTGAGCCATGGCTCATTCACAAAGTGGTGAAGTGAGAACCATGAAAGCTCTTTGACCATGTTATGTGCAGTATTCATAATATAAACAAGATTTTTTGGCTGGTTGGCTTCTACTTGTTCTTTTTAATTTTGGATCAGAAGGCAACGTTGCCTGGAGACTTTACTGAGATTACGGGACCAATGATTCTGCACAAAGGTCTGAGATTTGGGATGAGTATTCCCTTCTCTATTTTTCAATTAAATTATTCTTATCTATAAGAGAGAGAGAGAGAGAGAGAGAGAGAGAGAGAGAGAGAGAGAGAGAGATTTAGGATGAGTAAGTTGAGTTTGATGTTATTAAAATATTTTCGCAATATGAGTTTTTGCCCAAATAAGGAACTCTAATAGTATTACTCTACAGACTACAGCAGCCTCAAAGATGATCTCTTCCATATGTATTTTTTTCCAAATTTTAAAGATATTTCTCTATGCAATCAACAAAGCCATTTGAATGGGAAACTTTTTCTGGGCCTCCAAGTCAGTATGAATTTGTGATATATTTCAATCATTCTTAAGTCCAAATCCATAAAATGCTGAAACACTTTTTAATTGAGTCACACCTAGTTGAACGTGATATCCAAACATTGAAAGATTAAGATCCAGGCCGATTAATGATAAAGCTAACTGAAAGGCAATAATATATATATATATATATAATTATGTGCATTTTACATTCATATGGAAAAGAAATATGCATCAAAAGACTCAGACACTTTAGGCTCTCACCATCTGGTCAGCCAGATCAAACATTCTCCCTCCATTAAGTGCCAATAGCTTGCAATACTTTTACAGGAATCTAACCTCTTCTGATACTTCAATACTCGGGACATTTATGAGAGCCACTTCTTAGGGGTTCAAATCTCTTTAAGACAACAACATAAATAAAGCCTTAGTCTCAAAAAGTTTGGGGTCGCCTATGGATCCTCGACAAATTAGTTAGGGTTGACCACATGTATTATTTCCTCTATTCTATTCTACCTGAAGTCATACAAAAAAAAAAAAAAAAAAAAAAAAAAAAAAAGAAAGTACAAAGAAACCAGGTGGGTTGGAAGAATATTTTTGCTTATTTCTCAGGTTTTAATTTTTTCACTACCTAATACTCGAACACTAGAAGATCTAAGGAGTAGTAGGGTACCCAAAAAAACAGAAACAAAACTTTCTGAAGATATTAGTTAACAAGAGTCAGAAAATATACCCACGAACAGGAATTGAGACCTTTCTAGCAGCAAAAGTGACGTCAGAGTACCGAGTGAGACTATCTTTGATGCTACAGTTAATATTTGACTTTGAGAAAGCCTCAGATGCTGAGGCAAAAATGGCTACTTCTTTAGCTCCAGCAGCAACAGCTGCTTCAAAACCCTAGAAGAAAGAAAAATATGGAATAATTTCCTCCATACATATTCTAGATTAATTTATAACTGTATGTTTCTCTACCACAGAAACCATACTTTAAGATTAGGAGTTAATACTGGAAATCTGGCAGCTTCAACATTTCGAATTGCTTCCATTACATCCTTTGCATCTGCTAGCTAAGTCAACAATAAAGTAGTTCAAAAAGGCAGCATTTTAGTCTGTATAGAAGGATTGCCCCCTTCAAAATTGAATGAAATTTATGAATGCATAAGTCCATACAACAAATCTATATGTACAATTACAGAAACCACAACTTTACATTCAATGAAGATGTTTTATTTAAAGATGCTGTCTTTTTTTTTTTTTGGGCCAACGATTATTTAAAGATGCTGTAAAGTATTCAAAGGAGATAACACTAAACAGATACAATCATGGTGAAATATAGTATAGTAGAAGAAATAACAAAAAATGACTTTTGAGCCAAAGAAAAAATTATTAACCCTACGATTTTAAGACATTTTTTATTTTATTTCTACTAATGTGTCACACATTTGAAGACATATGTGAACTCAGCAGCGTAAAATTTAAGCCAGTGATTGTAGTACCGTGAAATTTAAGGAAGTGATTGTATTACCAGAGGCAAAGAAGTAAAAGATTATTAAAAGCAAATGGTGGAGAAAGAGAGATTATTTATATCATCCTTAATAGTTTTCTTACTAGCCCCGCTTAAGTAGGGCTTCATCTTTCACTATAACAACTACTTGAACCCAAATCCTTTTGCAGCCCAGATGTCTCTTTAGGACCTTCATTAGCAACTTTACAATCCACTTAGTTGGTGCTACAGTCAGCCCTAGGGCCACACAACAAGATAAACTCAGTTGACCTTTTTTCGGTTATTAAATTTTGCCACCCTACATCATTCAGGATGCACCCTCTTTTGCGTTTCCATTTGCACACAATTTTTTTTATTGTTCCCTTCTCACAAAATGGGCAAGTTAGGCATAGAGTCATAAAAAATAAATAAATAAATAACCTCTTTGCAATAGGATAAATCAAGAAAATGGCAGTAGCAGCTGCAACAAAGAGCTGAATATGCAACAATTCAAGGCACATAACTAGATGGAAGTTAAGTTGTTACTCAGTATGATTAAATCATATAACATAAGCCCAGTTCCGATATCAGCATTCAATGATTAGAAAACTCAGCTTTCAAGTATCATGATAGGCCTATATTAATAAGGCAATTCAATCATCGTTAACTGCACAGCCTCTCACCCAACTAGAAATATCCTAGTTTGTCAAGGTGTGTAGGGAACACAAGGAATGCTAAAGTTTTGCTAGGTAAATAGGCTATGGCAATTTACCACAGAGAAAGATGCTCTCTGGAGAAAGGCAGAGGAGTGTAAAATATGGTAGTGTATGGGGTGGGTGGTGTTCAAAGAAGGGTAGGGAGGATATGGTGCTTGTATGTGGAAGTATATTCGATTGGGATGGATTCTCTTTTCTGGGTGTATTGAGAAAATTTCTCAAGTGGGAATGGAGCTAATGCTTGATCTTGAGTTTATTGGTGGTGTCAGAATGGTGCTCTGAAAGATGCCTTCCCTAAATTGTATCGTATTGCTCAGAATAGGGAGCTGCTGTGGAGGACTATATGAATTGGAACAATGGATCAATGCACTGGAATATCACCTTTGCAAGAGCTTTTCATGATTGGGAGATAAATATGTCGACTGCTTTTATAGAAACCATTTATTCAGCAAAAATTAGAAGGGATGTAAACGACCAAATTTGTTGGAGACCTATAAAGAGGGGGATATTTGAGGTGAAATCATTTTATTAGGTGCTTTATACTGGGAATGTACATTTTTTTCCCAAGAAGAGCATTTGGAATGCAAAAGTTCATATTAAGGTAGCATTCTTTACATGGACCACTGCTTTGGGGGCAATTCCTACATTCGANTTTATTTTTAAATCAGAATCATTTCATAAAAAACCAAATCTAGCCAAGGTTCAGATTGAAGAAATGATAACAAACAAGTTCTGAAAATTTTAACAAGAAAGAAAAAAAGGGATTGGGAGATTTATGAAGAATCAAAGAAAAGAGAAAGTAAAATAGAAATGTAGGGGCTCAAAGTAACTTTCAAAATCGAGATTCATCTGTTCATAGTATAGGAAAGCACCCTTTATGATTTCTAGTGGAGGAAGTACTCACAAGCTTCTAGGTTGAAATGACACACAAGTTACTTGGTCACATATCTCATTAGATACTAGATTGCATAAAAGAGCAGCTTTAAATCAATGTAGCAGCCGCCACAAAGATTTCTTGATAAAGAAACACTAGCTGCTAAGCTACTTGTGAGTTACTTGCTTCCTAGACTTAGAATTAAATTTACTTTGTCCTTGTAGCTTAGTGGCATTGTGTGTGGCCTCTCTTATAAGGAGAACTAGGCTTCAAATCCCCCTCCCCCAATTGTTGTAATAATTATTCAAAATAATAATAATTAAATTTACTTCACACTGCATCTCAGCTATCAATCTGATTCAAAAGGACAGTCAGAAAATGAGGACATCCAAGGATGCTGCATTCTGCATTGGCTGGTCAGCCTTGTAGACCCCTAGATGGCTGCCTGAATTGGTGCAATCCATTGCAATGATAAGATTATTACGTCATAAGAAAATGCATTTGATGGCCTTCCTTCAGCCTAATGGTTCACGAATTTTATCTCCAACGTAATTATGACATCAACATTCTCAAAAGAAAAACATTGACTTTTTGTCAATGGAATTAGGGTCAAATGGATCTACCTCCGCCATAAGTAGGAGTGGTGGGTTAGGTCTCATGTTCAAGTTCCATGGATGCGTGAGTTGTTTACCAATCAAAGAAAAAAGAAAAAATTAAAACACAGATTTTTTGAGTTTCCTTCAGCCTAATGGGTCATATTATTTATCTCCATCTAATTCCTTGAAGCAAAGAGGTGCAAAAAGGCCCAAAATTCAAGTGCATGATGCATTCTCAAGTTTTTGATGTTTTCATTCTTTGTGCCACCTCCCTTCATAGATATTTTTCAATTCTCAACAGTATGTGGTCTCTAAAGAAATCCTTTCGAAGGAGGTGCCTGCACCAGCTTGCAATTCAGAAATGATTCTGATTTAAAAAAAAAAAATAATAATAATAATATAATGCACAATATAATTTCACTATGCAGAATTTTTACTTGCAAAATTTTATTTATTTATTAAATGGAATTATTTATAGGTAAAATGAGTACCTATAGTAATATAAATGTAGTTATTAATTTTAGATATGTTTTCAAACATATTGATTATCGTTATTCCTTTTGAAAAACCTAAATAAACATAATTTATGCCTAATTTTTAAAAACATACCTTAAAATAAATTTTATTTAATTAATTAATTGCCGTATCGCTGCTCAATCGTGTCCTAGTTTTTCAAGAATGTTGTGTCATGTTGTGTGATGTCCTGTGTTGTGTTGGTGTCTATGCTTCAAAGATGGATGGTAGATTGGGGAAATTTTGACATGATACTCTCTTTAAGAGAAGGATCGTTTTAGTAGATTGGTATTGCATGTGTAGGTGCAATGGCGAGAGTGTGGATCATATTCTGTTGCAATGTGATGTTGCATATGCTATATGGACCCATGTTTCTTTTCCATTCTTGGGGTTTAAGAGGTTCTTCCAAGGAGTGTTGTTGATCTTCTATCTAATTGGAACGAATTGTTTGAAAAAAGGAATGGGTGTTTTGTTTGGAACCTGGTCCTCTTACATCTTCTGTGTGGAGAGAAAGGAATCATGGCACTTTTAAGAAAGTGAAAACCTTGATGGTTCGACTGAGTATTCTTTTCACAACCTAGATTATTGTTGACTCCTAGCAATACCTCATCTATTGCGGATTTCAGCTTTTCTCTCATTTCAATTATAATGTATACTTTGTATTTTTTAAGCCATCTTATGTAATTTTAAAATTATCATTTTTACTTGTTAAAAAAATTTTGAACTGAAGTATGCACTATTACTAGCTAATAGCTATTCATGTTTGATTTACTGTTAACTTGCATGTGTTACTATTTTTTTATCTAGTACACTTAAATTTTTGTTATTTTACCTTGTGTATATCTTTATCTTTCCAGGTACTGTTATTCCAATGCTTGAAGCTGTTATGGATGTTGTCCCTGTTGATAGGCTTGCTGTCCACTTTCATGACACTTATGGGCAAGCTCTGTCAAATATTCTAGTATCTCTACAGGTAAACATTTATAGCATCTTCATTTCTGCATGATTAGAATCAATTGTTTGGGTGCTCATTATATTATTATGCCATCATTTTCAATGCCATGTAAGAAAAGACAAGTTAAAATATGCTAGGATACAAGTAAACTCTAATTAACATTAAAACTAAAAGAAAAGACGAGTCTTCAATACAGGTATAATAATTTGTTAATAGCATTGAAAATAAAACAGATATATTGGGTTTAGCATTGGGGAAAAAAGAAGAAGTTACAATAGAATAATATGTTTAGGCTGAGAGAGTTCCTAACTGAATAGATAAAATAAACACTTAAAAAGTAAAATAATAATAATAAATAAAGAAACTAGTAGCTTCAAGAATACCATGGCCTTGCACTTGGACCTTGGCAACCTTGGCCTTGAGCTTTTCCTTTCCTAATTGGCTAATTGGTGAGGCAAAGTGTCTCTCTCCTGGCTTTGTCCTCACATTACTGCATGAGGGACATGAGCTTGACTTTGTGGATGTACTCCTTAATTGACCTGCTTAGCATAGTCACAGCAGAGCAAGTGAGAAAGAGTGCTCTGATTATTCACTGATCAAAGCCGATCTAGCTTGGTGATGATTAATCTTTGTGGCTGGAATTCAGAGAGAGAGAGAGAGAGAGAGATAGAGCTGATCGTTGAGGGTAGGAAAGGCTTGATCTATGTGTTGCGACGGTCCAGGGACACGCATGCAGTTGTGTTTGTGTTCATAGATATGGAGAGGTTTTTGCCTTATCTGTCCTTCTTAGGTGGTATCTTGTTTTGTCAGAGGTTGCTCTTTCTTCTGAACTACTTGTGTACTTGGGGGTGTTTTCCTCTTGACATATTTTCTTATTAATGAATACATATCTGTGTGCACATGTGCGCGTGGTTACAGTTTTTTTTTTTTGGTGCTCAAAATCTTACAAATTAATTGAGTAAAGGCCTGTTTTAGCTTATCCTAGTTTGTGGACTTCCAGCCAACCTCACACATCCTAGTTTAGTTGACCAAAAATTTATCAAGGCTCCAAGTTGTTTGTCCTGGCCGTGGCACAAGTTTATACAAAATATAAACTTGCAATTTTCAGTTGGCTACATTTCCAAACTTATTACTAAATGCTTGCAAAATGATTTGAAATGCGATTATTTCGTGAAACTTAAAGTTATTTTGCTCATTTGTATTGTTTCACAGATGGGGATCAGCACAGTGGATTCATCAGTTTCTGGTCTTGGGGGTTGCCCTTATGCCAAGGGTGCATCTGGAAATGTTGCAACTGAGGATGTTGTTTACATGCTACATGGACTTGGTGTGAAAACCAATGTGAATCTTGGGAAGCTCATGTTGGCTGGGGATTTTATCTCTAAGCATTTGGGACGTCCATCTGGTTCAAAAACAGCGGTTGCCTTGAGTAAAGCCACATCTAATGCCTCCAAGCTATGAGGTACTAGCTCTAGATCATGTTACGTCTCCCCATTTTGTAAACAAGTTTTATTTCTGTACACATCCTACTTTGGGGATTGTAATAAACATATTTTAAACTTCTCAAAAAAGAAAGAAAGTAATAAGCATGTTTTGCACCTTGGTTCCTTAGTGCACTATCTAAAATAAATTTATTAATTATTGCAGTTGCACCAAGAATGCACGTTGTTACTTGCTAAGTTAATGGATGTCTACTACTTGTAGGTTAAATTATTAATATTATTATTAATGATAAGTTACATATGCATTTAGTGAGACTTTGAACTCACAACTTTACCCCTCCACCCATATTTGATTATGGGATATTTTGTTACATATGTCTTTATGATGCCCATAAGTTTAATTAAACTTGTGCCCTTTTTTTTTCTTCACTTCTAGAACTTATATAGCTTGTTTGAATGGAGGGGGAGGAGCGGGGAGCAAGAGAGAATAGAGTTGTCTAGATCTCTTTTTTGACAACAAAAGAGTTAATCAATTGAGCTAATTAAAACTTGTTTGAAATTATGCACTGAATGCCAAATGCCTAGAAAGGGAGAGGAATGTGTGACTCAATGCACTGTGTTTGAGATTTAGCAAAAAATAAAAAAAAGAAAAAGAAAAAAAAAGGGGCTGCGTTTGAGATTACGTGTTTGAGCTTAGTACATTTTTTTAAAGTTCACTTTTTCTAAGCATGACAGTATTTTTTTCACAACTTTTTTTTTTGATGAAATAAATCAACAAAAATAAGTTCATTTTATTATATTTTATTTGGTAATTAAAATTTAGAGGATTTAATTTAATTCAAGCAGAATTATTTAGATAGAATTTTCAATAGAAGTTAATCTATCAGCGTACAAACCAGAGGAAACTAGACGCTACTCAATCCGCTGGCACTTTTGCTTTGCCAGTGCATTAGCTTTCTAGGTTCCATAAGGGACTGGTGCATAGTAGGATTTTCATTGGTTGAAGTCCATGCACTCAACTGCTCTTTAGAGGGACAAGTTTTTCCCTTCTCTCTCTAGTTTGATCAACATTTATTGCAAAATTGCGACTAAACACCTTTGCTCCAGCCTTTTGTAAAAAAAAAAAAAAAAAAAAATAAAAAAAAACGACTAATAAATAAATGACTTAGAAATGACTCACACTACAATTTTTAACCATTGTCCAAGTGGGTTGTCAAAATCCAGTCCAAAAAGTGGAAAACCATCCACACACGTTGGATATTGGATATTTCTCATATTTTCAACCTTGGCCCTCTAATTTTATTTAAAGCTAAAGGGACAAAGAGAAACACTAGAACATTATCTTATCTCATCCCATAATACACATCAAGAAACAACCAAGAACCAAGAACCAAGAACCAAGCATCATAACCATCATCCCCAAACAGAAAATCCATGACATCTTGTTCACAGCACAAAACACCTTAGAAAAATCTTCTTCCGCACACAATCTCTTTCTACCTCACTTCACCTCACTAAAAGCCCTTCAAGTGTTAAGTCTATAATGTTTAAGCTGGCAAATCGTGAAGAAAATTCTAAGGGCTGTTTGGTCATAGAGTTTAAAAATTATTGTTTAAAAAGATGTGAAAATTATAATTTAAAAAGTGTTGTTGAAATACGTGTTTTTAGTGTTTATAAAACAAAAAAAATGCGTTTGGTATCATAGTTTAAATAATATGTTTTAGTGTTCAAAAATATAAAATATGTGTTTGGTATGTGTGTTTTAGATTATACAAAAAAGCTGAGTAAAGTACAAAATTAATGCCGCTGGGTTGCTGTTTGTGTGGGTGAGAGAGATCCTTGTTAATTCGGTGTGAAGAGATGAGAGGAAAAAATGAGACAATTCTTTCAAAAAAGCTGACCGGGTGGCCCATAATAGTGTTCAACCTAATTACGAAAGTGCCATTGAACACTAGTTTTTATTGTTAAAAATCAGCCCGGAGGTGATTTCCAAAACCATTGTTTTAAACATATGTTTTGAACAATGTTTTTCAAATAGCCCTGCTGCGGAATGGTCCACCAAACGCATTTATTTATTTATTTATTGTTTTTGAACACTAGTGTTCAGTGTTTAAACATTGAACACTATGTTTTGAAATCAGTGACCAAATGCCCTCTAAGTCTTGTATGTTTTTAAAGTTTAATTCAAGTTCAAGACTCAAGTCTCAAAAGGGAAAAACATTTATAGGATTTTTGACACCACACCTTTGTCAACAGGTAGTCGATCAATCAAGATTAATCTCAATAGCTATTCAATTGATCGAGAATCATGATACTTGACACTTACCCATTATGTCAACCCGTGAATTGGAATTCAAGCCTACTTCCTAGAGTGTAAAATGGGTCATCAATTGTCGACCAAACAAGAGAAGAGAGAACCTTTCATGTATACATAAGGTTTGCACCTTCTCTCTCAAGTTTACAAACATACTGAAGACACAAAAATAAATTTGAAGAATGGTATAGCTGTTGCTTGGTGATCTAGTTGATGCCATAGTGACAAACATAGTTAAGCTATTGTGAAGAATCTTTAGAGTGGTCCTTGAAGTCACGTGTGGGAAGTTTGTGCTGGCAAAATCTATAATAAGAGGAGTTCAATTGGGTTGAAGCTGTGTGTAGTCACGACAATAAATTTTAATTGGAGATAGCAATATAAGTTAAGAGTTAATTATCTTGTACACTTCAATTTTACTTAGTGGATTTTTGTCTTGGGGTTAGGGCTAAACCCTCAATTTGTTTTTACCCTTGTGCTCAGCTGGTCACACTCTCTCTCGCCAATCACAGTCAAGTTTGCCCTTTGAACCAAAAGTTTCATTGCTAAACTTGTACCAGTTTACAAATATCTTATCGCTGGACTTGTATTCTATTATTTTCTTGGAATTTCATGGCTTAACTTATAAATTTCCTTTTAGACTTTGATAGTTGGATTCATGATAATTTATTGTTTCTTTACCTCTGAATTTGAAAATTGTTTTTAATCGTTGAACTCATGTTAATTCACTATTAGCCTACCGTTTGGTGGGTTCCATTACCCTTCTTTTATTATTAGATGCGTATTGCTTTGTTTCTCAAAAAAAAAAAAAAAAATATTGCTTCACTAGTACTTCACTACTCAACGCATTATTTCCAAAAAGAATTTACTATTGGAAATTCACTATTCTTTTTTCATTTACTGTTGGACCTATACCATTTTGCTATTTAATCTATTATTGATATGATTAAAGCTCCTCTATTTTTTTTTTCTTGGATTTTTTGGGTTTTGTTTTTAATGTAGCCGTAAAAGTGCAATAGTAGCCATTGATCTTCTTTGAGTTGGTGTTGAGTTTTGAGCTTGACTCCTAAAAAGAACTCAAATCTAACAAGACTAATACTCCAACAGTGGACACGTCGCTACACCAAAAAACGAGGGCCCCAATACCTGTCGATAAAGAGCATTGGTGTTTTTCTCCTACCAAGGTCATTTTCATGGCCAAAACCGTAGATAGGTCTGTTTTATTCAGAGCATTTCGGTTTGTGTATCATAGTTTTTTTTCTTTATTTATTGTTTTCTTTTCATATCAAATTGACAAATGTCACTATCATATATTTTTAATTATTATTTTCCTTTCACTGTTTTATGAGGTACCTTAATTTATGGCTTTTATAAGTACCCCTTTGTGTGTGTGTGTGTGTGTGTTTGTGTGTGTAAGGAGTAAGTAGAAAGCAAGGGTCAATAATCTTCTAATAATCCAAAAGTTTGAGCTAAATAAGCATTACAATCAGCATGAATATTCGTCAGAATGTCATTTCCCCATATCGTCTGTTCTTTGTCTCAAAAGTTTGGAACTTCTCTTTTTTAATATCATATATATATATATATATCACTTTGTAAGGAAGTCATTGTCCTATTGAATTGTTCATAACTTCAAATCCCCCTATAATCCTTCAAAAAAGAACACAGATATCTGTGAAAAATGATTAGTTGATGGTCGGAGAAAGGTAGGTGATGCCTTTACATGGACTCCAAATAAAATGGAGCATTGAAAACATCTTTAAATGCACTTGAGGTTGGGTTGGTCCTATGAGTTTTTCTTTGAGACGGTAAGTTATAACAGTTATACATTACACACATATATAATTGTTGAAGGGAACTTATCATCTTTTAAATTATAATGATTATATAAATGTTGTACAGTTTGATACTAGATATGTACCATAAAAAAAAAGGGTATATTTCAATATTGATAGAATAAAACTCAATGACAATATTTCCTTAAATAAAATTCATCTATTATCATATTCATAATGAATTCTTAAGATTGTCATTTGGAATATAATTTACTAAGTTGTCTAACAAAGTGAATAAAAAAATTTCATTGAAACTAATGAAGTTTTCAAAATTATGAATGATAAAAAACTTTTACTAGCATTGTTGAGAAACAAATGAAAAAAAAAACATTATTTCTATAATTACTAAGCCTGTTAGTTGATTTTATTATTATTATTATTATTATTATTATTATTATTATTATTATTATTATTATTATTTTAATTTAGAGCATTGTTTAAGAACTTAATTTTTTATATGTCAAAATTCATTCAAAAAAATAAAAGGATTTTTTTTCTTTTTGTTTTATCAATGTCATTTAAGGTTCAAAGCCTATAAAAGAACAAGGTGGTAAGAAAAAATAAGGGGGAATTCATTATTGTTAGAGTTTTAGTGGAAAGGAGGGGGGGGGGGGGGGGGGGGGATAAACATATTATTGTTAACTTTCTAAAGTAATAATAAAGAAAAAGGGTAGATTAAACCAATCTCCCTTGAGGATTCACGAATGACACTCCTCCTAAATGTTTCAAAAAATGAGACTCCCACCCTTGAGGTTTTATAAATATAACATATAAGTCCATTAGCTCTCACATCATTACTTTTCTAATAGGATATTCCATTAGATGAGAGTGTCAATGTGAGTGAGGATTGACTTATTTGTTGCATTTATAAAACCTTAAGGGATGAAAGTGTCATTTTATGAAATGTTTGGGGAGAGTGCCATTTTGTGAAACCTTAAGTGAGGTCGATGTAATTTGGCTTAAAAACTCAAATGAAGCCTCAAATTATTTATCTAACAATTAATTAATTTGCATTAATTTGTGTAATAAGTAATAAATTTTGGAATGATTACCTAATAAAATAATTTTATTTAAGTTGGTGTCTAACAAATCAAAGTTGGAAAGCCTGTTTTGGTGCTTGTTTTGGTTTATCTGTTGGAAAGAAATATTTCAGTAACGATATACCATTTTGGAGTATATGTTTATTTATCAAGTCAATACTATATCTTGTCCCTAAAAAAAGTCAATACAATATCTTAAATCAATTAATAATATACTATTACATATATTTCACAATTAAGATATACTTAAAATATAAAATAAATTAAGATAATAAATGATGGATGGGGGATGAGGAAAAAAAAAAGAATAATGACAATGTTAGAGTTTGTTCTCACCGCGAGAAAGGGGAGTAGATGGTGGTGTGATGGAGAGAGATAACAAAGAAAATAAAAAGAAAGAGAATGATTAGAGTGAGAATGAGAGGAGAAAGAGTAAAGAAAATACAAAAAGAGTGAGATGAGAGTGATTAGTGATGTGTTGGATAGAGAGAGAGAGAGGTAAAATGTAGAGAAAAGTCAGCTAAAAAGGTAATGAAATCAAGAAAAAAACAGAAAAGAAAAGAAAAGAAAAGAAAATCTAATCTGCCTGGAATTTAAATTTCGGCCGACATTAGCCAAAATGACTCAAAATGGTCCAAATTGGTTACCAACCATGCTGACTGATCGTTGAACACCCCTGGATGGAAAGCTACTAGGCCATGTATGACCACTGAATAACCATGAAATTTTTGTAGGGATCAAACTAAATATATTAAATTATTAATAATTCTTTTTATTTTAAGTGAGTTTCAACTTATTGACCACTCCTAATGATTGTTCTTTATCGTCAAACTAAGATATCAATTAGTTATTAATAATTCTTAGATTTACAAAATGACACACATTTATACATATATTTATGTTTGAATAATTTATACTCAAAACATGTATTTAACATGATTTATTATATAAATTTTATTGTCTTGTATAAAATTAAATTTAATATTATTAAAAAAAAATTTCATCAAGTAATGTATAATTGTCTTTAAATTTTATTAATCATAAGTAATATTCTTAAAACATTTTAAATCAAGATTTTTTATTTGATAAATTATATATCAAACATTAGAGCATAACAATAGTTTTAGAAAACATGTGTGTGCAACTCAATTAATTTTAATAAGTTAGCTTAATTGGTTGATATTTTCTAATGTTTTCAATGAAGATATTTAGGGTTCAAATCTTTTCTCTCTAAATTATTAAACTAAACAAAAGGTTAACGAGTTATATATTGCAAAAAGTGAATATGGACACATTAGTACTTTAAATTAGTGTGTGTATAATTTTATTTCTAAAAGTGAAGGGGCCATTATATATAGAGATTAAATTCTATAAGGATGTGGTGTAAAACATAGGTTTTACACCATCCAATAAGTGATTGCCACATCAGCATTTTATTTAAAATTCAATACATCATATCCCATCTAATAACATCTCAATAAATTCCCAATTTAGTTGGATTTATATATGGTTATATGAATTGATTGTGTGTGATTGTATTTATTCTTAAATATGTGATAAGATGATATGACATATTGGGTTGGAGGGGTAAAATATGGGTTTTACACCACGTCCTTATAGAATTTAATCTCTTATATATAATATTGAACTAATTTAATTTTTTTAATAAAATAATGGGAGGGGGGTTATTTTGGAAAACCCAGCTGGGGGCATGGCCCCTTCCTCCGCCACTGGCGTTAAAAGAGTTTTCAAATCTCTGAGTTTTTGTAAGCTTTTGTTGGGTGGTGCTGTGTGCTTTGGGATAGTTTTTACACTGTATTGCAGTTTGGTAGTTTCTGGATCTTATTAATGGTGGGCATGGTCCTCAGAACCTGCTCAATTGCTTAAGATTAATTTATATGAGCTCCTGTCCTGTCCTATCTTCAGTCTTTGGTTCCCAAAAGAACAACAAATAAAATGAACTCATAAATGAATTGAATTTTGATGCCAAAACTTGCCAACTTGGCACAAGATTTTTCATTAAAATCACTGCAGAAGTCAAGTCAGAGGGACAAAGTAAGTGTACTAAACTGGTACTGATTATTAACACTCTTGTTTTTGCATTCAGTGAAGGCATGAACCCACAGATGTTGAAATCATTTAGCAATCAACTCTTCATAGTTGCTCCTCACTGCAGTAGGTTTGGTTATAACTAATGAATCTTAAGTATGTTTTAAATAAGAGATTAAATTCAATAAAAAAGTGGTGTAAAAGCCTATGTTTACACCATCCAATAATATTATGCCACGTAAAATTTTTAGAAATAATTGCACATAAAATATTAAACCGTAATACACACAATTAATTACTATTTATTTCAGTAGATTAAAAGTTAAAATCCTAAACTAAACTTCCTTTAGAACCAATACACTTTGGGAAGCTGTCGGGAACCAATCATTTTCAACCAAGAAAGTATCAAGCAAATGATTCACATGGGTGTGTGATCGTTGTTTTAAAAAATTTTCAAAGATTCAATTGAAGTGTAGATTGTGGTGGCTTGGGAAAATGAGCAAATGAACCTTTAAACTTGATGTATTTGTTTCAATAGAGACAATTGATGCACCTTTGAGCGAAAATCATGATTGCTTTGCTGCTTGCACTGATGAAATCACATGATCAAGATAGGCTTGCACGAGGACCTTGAAGCTTGGTTGAAAATGATTGGTTCCTAGCAACTTCCCAAGATGCCTTGGTTCTAAAGGAAGTTTAGTCTAGGGTTTTATTCTACTGAAATAGATAGTAATTGTGTGTATTACGGATTAATATTTTATGTACAATTACTTTAAAAATCTGACATGACACAATATTATTAGATGACGTAAACATAGGCTTTTACACCACATCTTTATTAAATTTAATCTATTTAAATAAAATCAACTCAAAAAATTTTTGGGTAATTTTTTGTTTGTTTGATTGCAATCTTGAAAATGAGTTTGAAAACCTTTTTTTTTTTTTTTTTTTTATTATTTTTTTTTATCATTTGGCTTGCATGAAAAATTATTAATAATTTTTGTACTTTCAAATAATTATATAAATAAAAACTTTCATATAATTTGGTCAATCCTAAAGAAATTCACTATAAAAGAAGGATTTTACATACTAAGTCTCAAAAATTTTGTATTTAGATTATACTTGACCTAGTAGACAACTTCATGAATGACATGTCCGCTTCAAGTCGAAATTCCAGAATCTCAATGCATGCATCGATGCAAGGCAGAGAACTCTATGGTTTCTACAAGCACGAATATTTAAGTTCTTGGTTAAAGGTATAACATGGGGACCGGGAGCAAGACCAAGAACTAGAACTAGAACAAGAAGGAGATTTTTGGGTTTTGAAAACAAGGGTAGGCTCTTAAGATGCTCAATGGTACGTCAACCTTCTTGGCTTAAAAAATTAATCAAGCTTCACTTGTATTCTATAGGTAGGTTAAAACAAAACAACACAACCTTCTCCTATTGGAATTAGAAAAATCAAGGTCTAATATTCTCAATCAAGCAAGAAACATGCGAACTTTCGGGGTTGAATTATTGTTTTGCTCGACCGAGATCAATTTCACTTGGTGGAACTTTCCAAGTTGTAGTTATTCAAGTAGCTTCAAAAACCATTAATTTTCTTTACATGTTCACTAGTGTTACAATTCCTTTTGAACTGTCCAATGTTTAGTTTCATCGACTAAATCTGTATCACTTGCAAAAAGTATACACTAACAGACTTTATCTAGAATTGATCATGTGAATTTATTCATTACTAGTGCAAAAATATATGAACTTAATGTTGATATATCCTTAATGCAAACCTATTTTGATAAAAACCTCACTTGTAACTTGAGATGTTTCTACTTGTTCTCACACTAGTAGTGGTTGCATCATACATATTCTTAATCTATCTAATATATTTTATAAGAAGTTATTTCTTTTTTAAAGTTCACCACATAACCTTTCTAGGTACCTTACATAATTTCTCTCTAAAAAAAAAATACCTTACATAATATGTTACTACTATAATACACAATTATTGTAATGAAAATTTTCACTTCTCTTCTTAAGAGAGAGAGAGAGTGTGAGGTTTGCGTGTTGCAACTTGCAATGATAATTTTGATTAATTCATTTTGGAAATATTTTCTTTGTTCTTTTGGGTCATGAAAATAGCTAAATTCTCGGAAAGCATTTTATAATCCTAAAATATTCTATAATTTGAGAATAAGAAGGACGCCTATATATATATATATATAAAATACTTTTTGCAATTATTGAGGCATCAAATTGTTAAGAATAAATTTTTCTCCAAAAAAAAAAAGTTAAAGATAAATAATGAAATAGTGTTAATGATCTCATAATAATGTGATAATCGATAAAAACTTGCCAACAAAACAAGTAAAAAAAAAAAAAGAAAGTAGAAAATGTCGTGTCTATAATTATTCTTATAAAAGTGAAGTTGATTTTTTCCCCCGTGCACCACGCAAACCTACCAAGCATATAAAGTCAGTTCTTCCTTGCACCCATTGTCTTTTTCCCTGGGCACCTTGTTATTTGTATAAGTGGTCCTAGGATAGAACAAGGTTCCCTGGCTTACAAACTAGGCAATAATACAAAAAGAAATGTGAAAAATTAAACAACGTAAAATAAAAACAAAATCCCTCCATATCTAATGCCGTATACATGAAGAAAGGATAATCTTATATATGATTTTATGCCGTATGAATATGGACCCTCTTTTTTCCAGTGATCTAGTCACATGTTTTGAACGGTCAATTTCTTCCACCTTTTAACTTCTCATAAGTCATAGCAATATGATTTTTGTTCTTTCTACGTTTCCTTTTAATTGTAGGCGCTGCAGCTATTATAACAACCAATTAGTGAAGGCAATCACAAAGCCATGTTTGTGCAGATTAAAAGCAGGTAAGGTGAGATGGGTCCATTCCTTATAGAATTTCGTATCAAAGCGTTTGAAATGGGTGTTCTTATGAATTATGTATACTCTACTCTATGCCAACTGCGACACTTTTGTCATGCATATAGGAAAGCGACCTTTTGCTTTGTGGTTTGTGACTTTGTGGTGTGTGATAAATTGTGATTCAACTTTTTGGTGGGTAAAATAATTGGAGACATAATATTTAACTTACATAAAGAGAGGTAATAAACCCTCTTCCATCTTTAAATAAATTATTAGGGTACGTTTTGTACACTGAATGTAGATTACATTAAGAATAGTAATTTTTATTACTGCGAATAAAAGACATTGTAATGGAATAATTATTACTATTCACAAGTTTGGTTGTTACATATAGAAAACTTGTAAAAGAAGATGTACAAGGAAACTTTACATTTTTGAAAATATATTAATTTTAAAACCTATTATATACACTAAAGAATAGCTATTACATCCATTTTAAAGAAGAATAACTATTCTTTAATAGTTATTCCAATGTAATAATTAATCCATGTAATAAAGATGCAACCAAATAACTGAATTGATATTACACATGAATAGCTATTCCATTACAGGAGCTATTACAGCGTACCAAATGTACCCTTAATTCCTTGGTACATGCATATTTAACATTTGATTTCATACCTTTTCTTTTCCAATTATTTGCATGCAAGTCATAGTGACCAATTTAGGAGTTTTAATGAATAGATTAATAGATATTAGGACGAATTTGGAGAATTTTAAAACAAGATAGAATTCCTTATTTTATGATGAATAGAGAAGGAGTGGATTAAGGTCTTTTAGAATATGTGATCTCCGATTTTGCCTTATCAAAAAATAAATGGGTTCTATTCATTTGTCTCATATGAAAAAAAAAAAAAAAAGTTTAGAAAAAAAAATTATAGAATGGAAAAAAATAGTTGAAAGTTTCTAACTTTGTATTCCCCTAATAAAATGTACTTTCCAAGCTTTTTACAATCAGGGAAATGAAACAAACACAGACAAAAGTTCAAAAATGATAGAAAAATCTTCAAAAGCTCCTGGCTACTTTTCCTTAATTTACAGAACCCAACAAACAAAATTTTATGTGTACTTTTAACCACCCTGTCATTACAATGTCGATTTTGAAGTCTTTCTTTGAAGCAAAACTCTTTTCTATATTATATATCGCAAAAATACTATCTACAGTAAGAGCTGGTAGTAAAACTAAGAAACGAACTGCTTTCACTTTGTTACACAAAACATCATCTACGATTAAAAGAAGAAAACAACAAGCCCATAGTTCATAACAAAGCATGTTACAAAAGGGGTCACTTCCACAAATGATTGTGTAAAATATGAAGATTATTACTTTGAAGAGAGCTTGTTATATAATAGTGGACATATGGCTGGCAAAGAATCAAAATCAAACTTACAGTGGGGTCGCCTCATAATCATTCGAGACAGAGAAATTAATATGACTTGGTCACTGTAGACCGTTCGAATGTTACTCTGCTTCAGCTCACTTAATGATTATTTTTCAAATGTAAAACTGTAAAAAAATATGCAAATTTATGGCACAAATCATCTTATATTATTGAAGAGAGAGAGAGAGAGAGAGAGAGAAAGAGAGATGCATATATGCACATAGGTCCTAGATATATACTCGGTAAAATAGGAGAATTACACATACCCTAACAAATAGTTAGAAGAATTACATCTACCTTGGAAAAAAATATTATATTTTAATTAAAAAATAGTCAAATATTCAAAGAATTCTCAAAGAAATATATATATATATATATATATGGCCATCTATGGTAGTGCATGGAGCATATGTCTGTAATTTGTTTTTGACTAAATTCTCTAATGTGTATTTAAAAATTAAAAAAGAAAAAGAAAAAACTGTTTCAAAGATACAAATTTAAAAAACCGACTTTCTCCTGCAAACATTATGCATCTTTTATACAAGGAATATTATATATATGTGAATGTGAACAAACACACATGCATCATAAATCATAACGCACATGCGCAGCTACAAACAAATTTCTCTCTATGCAGTACTAAATCTGGAAGAGAAGGAAAACCTATTTATCTCAGTAAGACCAAAGTAAAAAGCTCATTGAAAAACATGATCATTTCTATAAAAGAGCAATTGCAGAGAGTAACACCACCAACAAACTAAAGCAAAAGCAGGACAATATTCATTAACACCAACAACCCCATTAATGGCATTAATGTTCATGAAAAAGTACTTCTTCCAATATATTATTATTAACAAATAAGTATATTTCCTCACCAAAATCTCAAAACTAAACTTTCATATACATCTGTAAGATTACTTGAAATATTGAAAGGCCTCAAGCATAAAAAATGCTTCCAAAAAAAAAAAATGAAAAAAAAAAGGAAAAGAAAAAGAGGACAAAAATGGAAAGTAGGCCAAGAAAGATCTCATAGCTTGAAATATAGAAAACATACTAGGTTTCTCTACAAACTTTATCTATTATGCAGTGGGTTTGGACCTGTGTAGACTTTTCTCTTTTCAGCACCAANCTCAAAAATCAAAAACTTAATTTGATGGTCTCTATTTTCGATACTTCGAAATTATAATGAAGCCCAGTTTAATCTTCTTCGCTGAAATTCAGATACGTCTTGGATTCCAATTACTCAAGAACAGTTATTTTCCACACTTTTATCTTTTGCCTTTGCTACTAGCTAGCCGCCTACTACAAGCTTTACCTTTTTAGGTGAATAATTAAATCTGATTCTTCCAAAATCCTTTCTTTTCAAGGCCAATCCGGTCAGCTTTATGTTTTTTTTTTAATTATCTTCACGGATTTGAGATAAGATTTGGTAAGTTGCATTTACGTACCAAATTGAATGACTCCTTTACACAAAGCCTCCAATCCACAAATAGATTTGTGAACGTATTAGGATTTAATCACAAGGCCCCTCATTTAACATTAATTCTAGATGAATTGATATAGTACGAAAGTGATGTTACAATAATTATAATTAGCTATCTCAGATATTATGAAAAAAATAGTAAAATTTGTTGTGTTTGTAACATTGTTACATGTTCAATTACACTTCTTTTAGAACAATAAATTGATTAGCATTTACAAACACTTACACCTTGGTTAGTTGGTAGCCGGCCTCTTAATTAGATAGATTTCCCAATAATTAAAACTTAAGAGTTAAGATCATCTTTTTAAGCTCTTTCCCATAAAAGAAAATAATAAAGATTCTCATATGAATTTTACCATATTATGTTTATAAACTGATATAATAATAAATATGATTAACCAATGTCAACAACATAGTAGATGAGTATCATAATTACTTTGTTTTTCAATAAGGTGCTTAAAACAATGTTTAAAATTACGGTTTAATTAATGAGTGTCGAAATGCATTAGTTAAACTTGAATTTTTATTGCAACTAATCAATTCTTTTTAGGGAGTCGAGCAACATTTAGTTAAACCGAAATGTTTTTATTAATTTTTGCTACTTCTCAACATAGTAAGACTTGCTCAACCTATTCTTAATAAGTGCACTTTGACACCTATTAATGAAAGCCTTAAAACAACAACAACAACAACAATAATAATAATAAGGAAATGTTAACGAATGCCGTTAGGGCATTGGTTAAGAATCCATTTTAAGAAAATTTTGATATCATTTTTATGGGAAATGAAAAAAGTTGTCAAAATATTAATTTTTTTTTCCCATAAAAACTTTCGTTAATTGGATTATTAACCAATGTCCTACGTGACTCGTTAACATGACCCATAATAATAAGCAACATTTCTTTTTTGAAGCTATTGTCTTGTCACCTTATCCGACTAGATAGATTTTAAACACTCCTTTATTAGAAGTAAGCAGTGATGTCTCACCAAGCTTGCTATAGAGTTTCTTTTTATTTTTTCTGGTAAACACTATAGAGTTTCAAATATCAAATATGATTGAAAACAAGGGGGTAGCATTTTGTTATACATCCATTTAAATAGTAATTAAAAGACAGTGAAAGTTAAAAGCCTCTTTTCTTAAGAGAGCATCCACAGCAGTGGAGCTAAAAATTTAGCTTTTTAGCTCCACCAAAAGTTACTTTATCTATTTTACCTACATACATACTACAGCAGTGGATCTATTTTAGCTTTCAACACAATAAAATAATATAAACATCACAATAAAATAATATAATCACTACAATAAAATAATATATTCCACTACCAAAAAAACATCCACAGCCACAATCACCTCTACCATCAGCCACACCCACAACCACCACCAACACCACCACCACCACCACCACCGGTAGTAGTCCACAGCAGGCAAAAAAAAAAAAAAAACCCAAATCTCCAAGTCAAGTACCCAATATCCACGAGTAAGCACTCCGATCGACGGCAAGCAAAGCGTGTGTGATGAGGCTAGTAAATTTAGAACATAATTGCTGCTTTGGATTAGAAAATGATCCTAAATGTGTTTGGCTAAGGTTATATATCTTGAGTAAAAGGGACAAACCAGAATTTTATGAATTTTTAGGATTCTATCTCACCAAAAAAGAAAAATAAAAAACTCCACTCGTAGAACTCTCATCTATCTATTCAAACATACGTTGCTTACCCATATCAAATCTGAGGGCATTGGTAAAGGTTTTATTTCTCAAGTTCTTGAGATTTGACTATTTACTAGTTTCAATAAAACGAATTTATTTTTAGTAGTAAAGGTCCTACTAGCATATATACGATTTCCTTTGAATCTTATGTTCTTTTGTGTTTGTGACCTTGTTTTGTTTACATGTTTCATCGTACTTTTTTTTTTTTTCGAAATGTTAGTAATGTTATTTTTATTTATTTATTTTGAGAGAGTTTTAACTTATGGAGTCTACTCTTGAAGATAGTTCTTTATTATCAAACCAAAACACCAATCGGGTTTTGGTATAGGTGGGATTAAATCTTAAATCTCTTATTCAGCTATCAAAAACTTTACTAGTTAAACTAACCGGAATCCACTTAGCCATGTTAATGTTGATGTTTACTGTTGACTTACCGTCACATTCTATAAAAAGTTGTTTTATTCACATTGTTGAGAGCCATATTTGAGAAGTTATAGAGAAGGAAAGGAGCCCAACAATACAGACCGAAAAGAAGTTGGCAAAAAGATAGAAAATAAGAACCATTAAGTTTAAGCGGCAGAAATAATGGATCACAAGTCTATAAAATAAATAAATGGGTATTGAGAAAGCAAATGGGCTCAAAAGAGCCCGAAAAGAGAGAAATAGCAAATAGCAAACCCATGGGCAGTGTATAATGTGGAAAAGTAAGAATGGGCCGCAGCAGACCCAAAACAATACAAGCAAAGAGAGTAGGGGATTGATGGCAGGCCACAAACCCCAAGGATGAGTATGAGGTAATTGGGCCGGGAAAGCCTAATGAAGTTAGTAAAAGCTCATGGAAACATAAAGTTAGAAAAATGGCCGAGAAAGCCCAAGATAAGCAAATGGGCCGAGGATGCCCAAGGGAAAACAAAAGGGACATAGGAGCCCATAAGTAAGAAAACCCATGGCCATACTAAGCCATTGGGGAAAGAATAAACGGCAGGCTTAAAAAGGCCCGGCAGAATCAAGTCATTACAGTAGGAATAATAGAGTAGTATGGCAGGACATGATAGCAATAAAAAAATATGTTGGAAGAAATGTAAAGCTCAGTATCAAATAAAGCCCAGCCCCTAAGGGGAGCAGGAAATTATAAAACAGCCCACATAAAAGGTCGAAGAAGGGTGGCAGACTATGCAAGCAAGTCTCCAGACTGTGGCAAACGCATGAGCAGCAGGCAGATTTTGGACATACATGAAAGGGAGGCACGCGCAAGGCCCAGGCACCACCAGCCTGTACCCAGCCAATATGGGACATGGTGGGGTCATGGGTCAGAGGTAAGGGGTATGTTTTGGCGGTGGGGAGAGGGGAAAAGACCTATTCTGCGGCTCCTGCCCAAGCTCTTTTGGAGGGTACGTTCTGCTGGGATGACAGACCACCCAAAAAAAGCAAGGTTGAGGGGGAGCTGCTAGGTGCATGCCATAAGAGATAGAGATAGAGCACCCACACCGTGGCAGGAAAGGGTGCCATGGCAAACTAATAAATAAAATAGCCTCCCTTTGTTTGGAAGTGGAGAGTGGCACACAAACGAACCAGTGGTGGTTGGCAAGTACACCAAGACCAGACAAAGGTGGTTAAGGGGCAAGGTAGTAAAATCTGGCCACGGCAGGCATTATAAGAAGACCCCTGCCATGCCCAGAAAAGGAGATCGAAAAACAGGGGAAGATCACGAAATAAAAAATGAACGAAAGTAAAAACAAAGGAAAGGAAAAGATAAGAGAGAAAACAAAAAACGGAGAGAGTACACATCATTAAATATGGCTTTTCAATATTTAAGTTGGATCTCATTCTGCCACCATGAATTATGGTTTTTCTATCCGATTTGTTGATTTGATATGACATGTAGCTGCTTGCCAAGCAATTCTGCAGGTAACAAATATTACAAGCTATGATTTACTTGGTTCTTGCATTTCTACGAGTAACAGAATCTTTGGAGGAATTTTTTTTTTTTGGGAAATCTTTGGAGCAATTTGTTTGCCGATTGGTATTTCAATCACGACTATGCTCTTGAACACAAGTTTCCGTTGGATAAGTTTCTGTGTCTAAGCCTGTTTAAAGTGATAGTAAATTGCTTTATATATTGTTTCCCAAAAAAAAAAAAAATTGTTTTATTTATATTCCTTGATTTCTTTAATCCTAATTTTATTTTATCACACCCCCCCCCCCCCAATTGGTGCATATGCTTTAAATTTATGTTCATTTATTCAAATAAAAATAGTGTCTTCATTCATTTAAATAGGAAAACAAAACTCACTGCTACAATTTTGAAACAAAATAGCAAAAAAAAAAAAACCAAAACATCACCTTTCTCTTGATCAATCTTCTTTTTCTTCATAGGATCCTCTTATTCATTAGCATTTGCCTCAAACTTGATTAAACTGCATTGTAGTATAAAATATTACATTCCTTATGCGGTTATGCCAACTTATACTTTCAAGTCTAGATGACCATAGATTTACTTGAGGGACTTGTGTTGCTTGCAATAAAATATTTTTTAGGGAAAATTGCACTTTACCCACCTGTGGTTTGGCCCATTTTAACAATGCCCACCCGTGGTTTAAAAGTTGTCACTTAACCCACCTGAGGTGGCCTCTGTTAGACCCCCGTTACCCACCTCTGCCCTTTCCGTTAGAAAATCTGATTTACTATATAAGCTAAAATTAGAACCCAATTAGAACCCTAAAAAAAGGACCAAGCTCTCTAGCTCTCTCTCTTCAAACCCTCAAAAATCCCCAAACCCATTTCCCTCTGTACTTCGATTGCCAAAGTGAAATCTGAACATGTCTTCTTCAAGTTATTACTCAGGTTCTTGTCACCATTCATGTTTTGCAGACCATTGTTGGCTATGGACTGCTCTGACCTTGAACAATTTTGGAAGAAGGTTTTATGGGTGCAGCTATTATGATGTGGTGAGTAATAGTTGGTTTTCATATTTTTTTCCTTTTTTATTTATTTTTTTTAATTTTGTGGTTTTGTTAGTTTTCAGGTTTTGTTGGCTTTATGAATAACCCTAATTTGATTTTGTTTGTAGGATGATGAACCTACTTGTAAATACTTTAGGTGGTTGGATGGCAAAACATGTAAGCATGGATCTGAAGTTGCATCCATTGTCCTTGCAAGATTTAGTATGTACAAGAATCAAACAAGAGTTACAGAGGAAAAGGAAAATGAGGATAGTGATAGGGAAACAACAGCTATTGAGAGGGAAAACAAAGCCAAGCGAAGAGAAGAAAAAGCTAGGGTGAGAGAGAGGATAGCTAAAGAGAAGTTACAGAAGTACAAATTTGCACTTGTTGTGTCATGGGGGGTTTTTTACTATTTTTTATGTGTTTTTTGGTAGGATGTGAGAATCTGGAACAAAGCCATTATGTCTGTCTTGAAGGCAAGTTGTTGTAGTTATTGTATAATTTTGGGTACTACCACTTTTGACAAGTGTATTCCATGTATTTGGCACTATGTAATGTTGTTGTTTATTTGAATAGAGTATGCAATTTGTTCTTTATGTGATGTGTTCTTCTTTATGTAATTTGTTCTTGTTTATGTAATGCTACCTTGTTTATGTAATGTGTTCTTTATGTAATGTGATCTTGTAATTTGAATAGAGCATGCTGCCTTGTTTATGTAATGTGTAATGTTGTCTTGTAATGTGTTCTTTATGTAATGTGTTCTTGTAATTGGAATAATCTATGCAATTTGTTCTTCTTTATAAAGATTGTGTATGTTGTACATCAATTGGGTAGGCAAGGACATGTATCCCACAAGATTCTGTTTACATCAATTGAAGAAGCATAAAGAAGTATACTTTAAAGTAAGACCATTCCATACATATATAATAAGCATTGTTCAAAACAAGTGGACTCCACCTAACATCAATGGCTAAACATTGCCAAATTTCATCTAAGCAAGAGTACCATTCCATACATATATAATAAGCATTGTTCAAAACAATTGGACTTCACCTAACATTAATGGCTAAACACTGCCAAATTTCATCTACATAATAGGTGGTTCTGTCCCTACTAAGACAACAACAAAATAACTTTACAATATAAAGTTTTGCATAATAACAAAAAAACAAAAAAGTGGTGACATGCCACTATCAGACATGCACAATAACAAAAAAAGTAAAGTAAAGTTTCTGCTTGCACATTCTCCAATCTTCATTTCCCAAAGACCTTTCCTTTGTCCTTGCCTTTGCCCCTGCTTGTTGAGAACATTGCACCAGATGTCTCAGCTCTTAATTCACCTCCTCTCCCATATGAGAACAGATGACTGCTCCTAACTACCCTTGGTGGTACCAACCCCTTTTGAGACTGCAAAATACATAAAAACTCCATATCAAGATCTAATTATGTAAGTATAAAGGGTGGTGTTTGTGTTTGTGTTTGTTTATATACCTGAGATAGAGGTTTTCTTGTGTTCCATGTTTCCTTAGGAGTATGAGAGATGGGCTACCTACACGAGAACCATTGAGCTGTGGGTGCTTTACTTAGTGGTGGTTTGCTTGAATCTACTGTAGATGGTGGTGGTCTGCTTGAAGCTAAAGCAGATGTTTCAGTTGGCTGTGTGTAGGGTTTGCCTGTTGGCTGCCTCAGTGGCTGATTTGTGACTGGTTGACTTGCTTGATGGGTTGTTGGCTTTCTTGTTGAATGGCTAGCTACCTTACTTGTTGGTTGACTGGTTGTCTGCTTGGCTGCATTGTATACTGGTCCAGGTGGGTGCCTTGCTTGCTAGCTAGCTACCTTGTTTACAGATCTAGGTGGCTGCCTTGCTTAAATGGTGGTTGCCTGGTTAGCCCTTGTTTGCTAATCTTGTTGACTGCCTTGCTTGCTCATTGGTTTCTTGGTTAGCTACCTGGGTGGTTGGCTGCCTTGCAAACCTCATTGGTGGTTGCCTAGGTGGCTAGCTGGCTGGCTGGTTGGTTGCCTGGCTGGCTAGTTGGTTGGATAGCTGCCTGCCTAGCTGGTTGGCAAACCAGGGTGGCTACCTTGCAAACCTTCTTGGTGGTTGCCTAGGTAACTGGTTGGCTGGTTGCTTGTTCCTTGTCCCTCTTGTCCCTACAAAAAGAATTGTCTTGCATCAGAAATAGATTTGTAATATAATTGTCATGGTGAACACATTCTTGCTTTACATACAAATTTTTTTTTTGCCTCCAAGTCTCTGCCTCCTTTGCCATGGTATCTCACCAGTTATTCCA
Source organism: Quercus suber (assembly GCF_002906115.3). Lineage (NCBI taxonomy): Eukaryota > Viridiplantae > Streptophyta > Magnoliopsida > Fagales > Fagaceae > Quercus > Quercus suber. Next base: position 70,729 of record NW_027069812.1, read on the forward strand.
GCCTTACACCTCCTTGAATTATGCCACTCCTGATGGAAAAACCCACATTTTATAAGTCTATATAACCTAGAAACTTTATATGGGTTGTTTCGCTCATCTGCATCTTTCTTTCTTTTCATTGGTGGCCTGCCTGGAGGCTTGTACACAATTGGAGCAACAGGGGTAGGTTGGTTGGCTTCAACCCATTCATCTTAGCCAGGTAGTGGGGTAATCATCTCCTTATATGCAGCCACATAGGCATCCTTTCTAAAGCATGCATGCAACTAATCCTCCGACCTCTCTAGGTTCTCATAGATTGCTGCAACACCATGTTTACATAGGATTCCTGTCAAATCCTAAACTCTACAGTACAACACTTTCTTGTAAGGTTAACCACATGCCTCTCATACTCATTATCAACCTCATATATATATAGTAACCTGATGGAATAATAGAAAATGACTTAGGATCAACTTTCAACTACTCAAGCTTCTGCACTATGTTTGTACATATGTCATTAGTGAATTTTTCAATCACAGTCCTCTTACTGTACATTCTAGTTATCAACCTAACCCTAATCCACTCTAGCATGACAATGATAGGCTTATCCCTAGCTTCTAGTATCATAGAATTAAATGACTCACTAAGATTGTTCACATAGCAATCAGAGATGGCCTTTGGAGTGAAATGTGACTTGGTCCATTGGGTTGGTTGGATGTCTGCTAGATACTTCCATGCTTCTTTGTCCAATTCCTTCATATCTTGCATTCTCTTCTCAAACTCCATAACTGTTGTTGCTATAGCACACCTCCATAATGCAGCCTTCAATTCTAAACCCTTGAAGTTTAACTTAAAGTTGTTGTAAATATACTTCATACAAAATCTATGTTCCACTGTTGGGAACAACATCTCCATGGCAGGTATTAATCTTTGGTTATCATAAATACAATAAAAAAACATCCAAAGTACAAAAATGAACACCATTTGCCTAAGAATAAAAACAAAACTTTCAAAAAACAGAAATGTAATGATTAAGAACAAACAGCAGTCTCAAAAAGCATGTGAATTGTATTACCTTCTGCCTATCTGAAATAAACACCAGATTCAGCTCATCTGACTTCCTAATATCATCTGCAAATGTTTGTAAAAACCACACCCAAGAATCCTTGTTTTCTTGCTCAACTACACCTAATGCAACAGGGAAAATATTGTCATTCCCATCTCTTGCAGTTGCTGATAATATATGTCCACCAAACTTGCCCTTCAAGTGGTAACCATCTAATCCTACAAGTGGCCTGCACCCCCCCAAGAATCCAACTTTTTGTGCATTGTATCTTACATACATCCTTTTGAACTTAGGTTGTGTGTTAGGCTCAGTAATATCAGTTTGTAGAATCACTTTACTCCCCATAACAGTTACTCTTATCATCTATGCATAGTCCCTAAGCTTCCCATACTGCAACCTCTTATCAGCTAGTATGAACTCTCTAGCTTTCCTCTTAGCTCTGTACACTTGATTTATGCTCAAGTCCACATACACATCCTGCATAACTCAATGTTTTACACCAGAAACTGCCCAATCAGGGTTTTTGTTGAAATCATCCAAATATTTCCTAGCCACATATGTAGAAGTGACCTGGCTATGCTTGAATGTCCTCCCGCATTTACAAGTTGGAATCATGGTCTTTATATGGAAGGTTAACTCCCCTGCAATCTGTGATGCATATACCCTCCAACCACATTCATACTTGCAGTGGACAGAAACTTTGGTCTTTTTATTAAGTTTGAACTTAATGTCCACAGGCTTTCTCACTGCATATTCCCTCAAGGCAGTTCTAAACACCTTCTCATTTGGGAACTTCATACCCTTGCATAACTAAGGGTTACTCATGCCAGTGTTCTCATTAAACTCTGGACATCTCACCCTTTCATCTTCATCCTCTGAACTGTTTATGCTCCTAGTGTCATCATCATCAAGAGCTTTTTTAGCCCAATCATTATTATCACCAACTTGATCACTGACAGCAGCTTGATCCCTGGTAGCAGCTTCTGGTCTCTTCCCATTATCTGTAACTTGCTCTCTCACACCATCTTCCTCATTTACATTTTCAGTATCTCTTTGATGCTCTCTCATATTGGGCACCTCATTGTTTTGAGCACTAAATATGTCATTAGGATAATATGGTCCTTCATACCCTTCATCTAGCCAATTAGGTTCATCCATATGAACATCTTCACTACCAACAATTTGTCCATGGGTAGCATGGTCATCTACATGCACAGCTCCACCAACACTGCCATCCTTTAAACCCTCAACAGGTTCTTCACTAACATCATTTTGGTCAACCACAGATAATCTAACAGTATTGGTCACCTCCTCACAATCAGGATCATCATCAGTATCATTATCTTCATCATTCATTTCCCATGACTGGTCCACTGCAATTGGTTGATCTGGTTCAACTATAGGTTCTTCAATAGCAATTGGTTTAACTTCAGGTTCTACATAAAGTGTGATTTCATTTGTTGGACATTCAACATGTAGTTCACACATGTAGGTCACATTATCATCTGAAGTAATTAACCTTAACCCTTACTCTAAGTCACCAACCGATATTAAATAATAAATCCTACTATTAATGGGTCCCCCAGTTTCAGCACAAATGTCTTGTATCTCAAAATGACTTAGTAGATCTGAATCAACATTAGCCATTGTTGATACCTCACCACTTACATACTCTAAACCAAGGTTCCACTCAAAATTCCCACTATGGTGAATAGTAAAATCGAAATGAATTTCAGCAACCATGCAGGAGTTAAAACATACGCACAAACAACAGTAATTAAATACATAACCAACACATGCATAGAGAGCACCAATGACAAAAGCAAAATAATTTCACTTGCACACCAAACACCAAGTAACGTGGGGTCAGAGACAAGAAACACAACCAACTAAAAAATTTGTCTCCATGGGACCACAGACAACCTAAAGATGCATCTAACCAAAATATTCCTAGGGACTACAGTCATCAATGTCAACTATAAAAGAACAAACACACCAATGGTAAACCCAACAATGATAAACCACTAATTTTATGACAGAAAAGCTTTAATTCGAATCACCTTCATCAATCGTTACACATTGAAAAAGAATAAACACAACAATGGTAAACCCTGGAAAGTCATTTCATACCTGATATAGAGGAAAACCCAAGCTTCAGCACTCACACTTCCTCCTTGCTTGCAGGTGTTTGGGGATTTCACTTTGGCAATCAACGTAAAGAGAGATAGGGATTATGGGTTTGGGGATTTTTGAGGGTTCGAAGGTAGAGAGAAATGGCAGAAGTGGGTAACGGGGGTCTAACGGAGGCCACCTCAGGTGGGTTAAGTGATAACTTTTAAACCACGGGTGGGTATTGTTAAAATGGGTCAAACCACAAGTGGGTAAAGTGCAATTTCTCCTATTTTTTATATATTACTATGTTGAAAATTTTAAAGAAATTATTGATGGGACTGACGAACCCTCTTTCCTTGGACAACCTCATCAAATACATTCGTCCACCTCAACACGACATGGACGAAGGCAGGCGAGCCATTAATAAAAGGATTCAATACCTCGAACAATTACTAATTAGCTGTCAGACCGTTGGAGCCTCATCAAAACTCGCATTAATAAGCCCTAAGGCGTTACAAGAAGAGCACTAAAACCATAATCGGCTAGAAACTGTGAAGCTATATATACACACTCATCAGAGGCAAATAAGGTACATAATTTGATCCAAATATACTCTTACACAGATATCTCTAATATACAGAACTTTCCTATTTCTCTCAAAAAGCTTCTATGCACTAACTTTGGCATCAGAGACGTTGTGGCAGGCACCACACCGGTGACCACCTTAGGAGAGCCTCTGTTCTACATTTGTAGGAATTGTGACGAGGATTCAGCTCATTCTGGACGAACTTACAGGACTGACGATTTATACATCATCAATTATTAAGGGGTGAAAGTGGAATTTGCCTTCTAAAAATATTAAATATACGTATATGTGTATGTGTATAGTTGAACACACATGGCAATACATTACAATTCAGTGCGGATCCATGTTTGTTGGGTACTTGGCTTGGGTACCTCCACGTGACAATAGGCACTAAGCATGATTGGGGAAAGTCAAATTCTCCACATTGGTTGCATACTTGCACCATGCATTTCATTGTTAGGATTTTTCAAATTGGAAATATGAATATTTTTGTTTTATTCATTTTATATGATGCCAATTGTGTTAGGAATCAGGATTCAATGTAGATAGGGATTCTCTTTGATGAAGCAATAATTTGTCAGTAATAAGGTCGTCCACACGGAGTTTGGTGTGAACGTAGTCATGATCTGCAAAATAATAACAAAGATGCTCCTCCCTTTGGGGACATCGACATTGTGCCAGTTGACGAGTCTTCGATGATAAAGTCAGATAATTAGAAAGAGAGAGAAATAAGAAATATAACCAAATAGTTAAGTGTATCTGTATGTGAGTGTGTACCTATTTCATGTTCTAGAGTGATTTATATAGTTGATATCTTTCTAGTCAAAGGAGGCCTTTAATGGCCATATTTACGGTTTTAGTAACATCCCCGGTGCTTTAATGAGGTTATTGATAACCCTGTCAAAGGTCATGTCTTGGTTTCTGTCAATAACAGTTTTCACATTAAGGGTCTATTTGAGATCTGCTTATTTTGCTGAAATTGAAAACTTTTTACTAAAAATATTGTAGATAAAAGTAAAAGTTAGTTGAAATAGTACAGTAAAACCCATGAATAATACTAAAAAATGCAGTGAAACCATGAATAGTAATAAAAATATGTTGAATAGTAAAACAAGTTAGCAAAATATTTTTTGTCAACCAGACACTAAGTGCTCATTTAAGGTAGTATAATCGTTTGATGGTGAGTTTGGACAATTCAAATTTGTGTACTCATCACTCTTCATTTTGTCAAAACTAAGAAATCATAGTAGCCCACCATTCAACTTAAAACTATAACAAGACCATCTATCCAGGCAAACAAAAAAACAAAATCATTTTGTACTAATGGTCATAGATACAGTGCCTTTTCATAGAAAATATGAGATGTAGACAGAGTAATAGTATTGGATTGTCACAATATAGACTATAGAGCATGGTTGACGATTGGGCTCCTGCCACTAGCCAACATGGACAACACCACCCATTCTCTCATATGCACAGTAGTTATGAGGAGTGAGGCATATAGGGTATGAAAAGTTGGGCCTTTTGATTAGGCTTCTTTCAATCAGGCTTCTTCTTCTCCTCGGGCTTCTTTAGGAGAAGGGACAATACATCGTGATTATAAAATAAGGACAAATTACAACTTACTCGCCTGTGATTTAGCCAAAATTTAAATTGCTTACTTATAGTTTAAAATTTGGCATTTTACCCACCTAAGATCAGGGCTGACCCTAGATCTAGGCGACTTAGGCCACCGCTTAGAGGAAGGTAATGCAGTGAAAGCAAGTAGGGTGTTAAGGGAGGGGGGGGGGGTGGGGGGATACCCCATCTTACGATTAATAAATGAGCTCCCAAATTTTAGGGCAAAAATTGATATATATATATATATATATATATATATATTTATAGGGCACGTTCTGTGGACCAAGCCCAAAATGTAAGGGATGTTGGCCTAGTGAGCCCAGTACAATAAATTTGTAGAGAATGGGTCAAAGAACTAGGCCCTAATGAGCTTAACAACGACTAGTATGGACTCAGGGGATGATCAAGCAAGAACCATACACACAAGATTGAATGAATTCATGGTCTGTGGAGGCAAATCTTATTATAAATCAATAAAACTGATTACAAGTGCAACTTTGATTGCTACAGTATCCTTCCTTTCTTTTTCCCATTCCCTTTTCCTTCAGGGGTCTCTTACATTATATACCTCCTTCCCGATGATCTTGGCCCTCCATTTGTCAATCGCCCAAGCCACTACTCGAGTGTCTTTCCCATTAGACACCCCTTCTAGCTCTCTGTGAGTTGCAATAGCCAAGGAAGCATTGTTTAGGGGTCTTCTCCACATAAATGCGGCCAGAAAAGCAGCTGCAATGCATTTAATTCGGAGGTAGCAGCTTTTCCTTAGATATTCTTGGGTTCCTTTCCTTCTTATGTGGTCATGAGGCACGCTTTTAACACTAGAGCTTTTATGGAGGTCATTTTCGTCGTTGGAATGCGTATTTGAGCTATATTTGTCATGGCCGAGGTGAAATTCCTCCTTGGACCGCCTTCTACTTCTTTCTTATTCATGAGACTCTAAACTCAAATTCCTCATAACTAATTGTCCCTCCTCGGACATGACAACGTCCTCGGACAAGGCCTAAAGCCCAATATATAATTTTGGACTCTTATCCCTACAATATTTTTTACAAATATTTTTTTTGGAGATACAGGGGAAAACTAGTTTTACATTTTTCCTGTACTTTTAAGAAGTCCCAAATAACTGAGTAATGCTAGAGATAATACAACTTAAATTACATGGGTTTTACAAATACATGTGTCACCAACCGCAAGAAATAATTCAGATAAGAAAATGCTCGAAATATTATTAATTTTACTTGAAAGCTTTACAAATTTATGTGACAATTAATATGATATGTTGACATCAATAACTTATTAAATGCATTTTTGAATTACTTTTTGTGATTGGTGATACATCCTTATAAGCCTCACGTTGTAAAATTTATAATGTCTCTAATATCATTAATTCAAATACTTGTTTATTATTTTCTTGAAGTGTCACTAATCACATTCATTTCTACATTGTTTGTAAGCTTTTTTTAGTAAATTTTGTTATAGTTGTAGCATATTTTCCAATTTTTTTTTTTTGCATATTACAAAATAAAAAGAATGGATTTTTGTTATAAAAAAATTATGATATTAAACACTAATAAAATATTATTTAAGTGATAACAAAAAGACCTCATTTAAATATATTGTATTAGGCCTCCAAATTTGTTGGGCTACCCCTGCCTAAGGTTCACTCCGTTAGATTTCCGTAACCCACCTCATTCAACTTTCTTGATTATCCATTGAAAGATATTAATTTAAGTTTTTTTTTTTTTTTGAGATATTAAGTATTTTAATTTGTGGTGTGTTTGATTTTAGATTGATAGGTTTGAGAATGTTCTTATGGAGAGGAAGAATGTTCTTAAGCTAAAGTTTCATCGTTTTAAGAAATATGCTTTTAGATCTTGATTTTTATGTTTTTGTTAATTTTTTTGTATTTTTAACGGTGAAAGTACAGAGGTGGGTTACGGTTACGAAAGCTTAAAGGAGTGAACCTTAGGTAGGTAAAGTGTCAATTTTTAAACCATAAGTAGGCAACTTAAATTTCGGCCAAAACACAGTTGGGTAAGTTGTAATTTTCCCAATAAAATATCATAATCATTCTCACCTATTTCACGTCCTAGAGAAAAAGATTGCTACCAATTTCCTACTAACTAGTAACTAGACTATTAGTTATATTTATGGGCATTTTTTAGAAAATGCAGTAAATCAATGACAAAGTTTGGCCGCAATCATTAATAAGAAGATGATACTTGTTATTGTTATGTGCATTGCACATGACCATTTATTATTTAACCCAACTAAGTAAGTGAGTCATGTGCATTATTGGGACATGTCATCTTCCTATCTTATTTATAGTTGAATCATAAAAACATCAATTTCATGTCAATTAATAGTAAGCTATTGCCCTAAGTTCAAATCTAGCTTATTCTAAAAATAAAAAATAAAAAGTTTTCAAATCTAGCAAATTTAAGTAAAAGATTGGATTGTTGAATGATTAAATCGTAATCCCTGCATGTTGAAGTGTAACTGCCATTTGGTTCAGCTTCTTCTTTTGTAAAACTAACCATTTATAGTGAATGTTAGTAACTTTTGTCAACAAACTGTTATTGATATCCAATTTTGGGCATGATTAGAAAGCAGATGGAAGTAGTGAAATTTCTCCAAAATCTGCCATTGTTCGGGATGTGGTCAAACTTGGTTTGGATAATTGTTCATTCTCTGGAAAAAGGAGAAAGTATTTCAATGATCAATGCTGCTTCTTTTCTTTTCTCTTTTAAATATTTTTTATTGCATAAGAAGCAATTTTCAAGTTTTAAATTTTCAATACACTTTTAAGCAATGTTTTTCCGCTCCACTTTTGATTTTGTTGGCTGAGACTTGAGAATACAAGCCTGCAAATCATATATGCTTGGGCCTAAAAGGCTGCTTTTCTGTTGGGCTATGAGAAAGCACAAAGAATCTTGAAGAAGAAACAAAAAGCTAGAGAGAGAATTGGAGTTGAAGAAAAAATTGATTTCAACTGAATGAATGAATCTGTACAAGTAATTGTGACTAAATACAAAACAGAGCAAAGCAAAATATCCCAAATTACACGGGAACAGTTATAGCAGGCGTGTTAACTAGTTATCTCACGTGTGAACACATCCTACTTAAATACATTACTAAACTACAGGTCTACATTAAAACTACAATATCACAACAATTTCACTGCATTGCTGTCGTTTTATCTCAGACTTCATTTCTTCTCTTCTTTCTTCTTTTGCTTCGTTCCTTTTCTTCTTTTCTGATATGATTCACAACTTTGATACTCCCCCTCAAGATGAGAACTAGGATTGTGAATGTTCACAACGCTCATCTTGGTAAGTAATGCTTTCAATTGTTGACCACTAAGAGCCTTTGTGAGAAGATTAGCTAGCTGTGAATGAGTAGGAGTGAAGAACAATTTGATGACTTTATCTTGAACCTTATCTCTGACCAAGTGGCAATTTATTTCTATATGCTTGATCCTTTCATGAAACATAGGGTTCTCACCAATATATATGGCTGCTTGATTGTCACAGAAAAGCATGGTAGGTCTTGGATGAAATACTTCTAAATCCTTCAACAAAGCCAAAATCCAAGTGATTTCACAAGTAGTCACTGCCATGGCTCTATACTCTGCTTCAGCAGAAGATCTAGAGACTATGGATTGCTTCTTACATTTCCATGAAATTAGAGAGTCACCTAAGAAAATACAATACCCAGTAGTGGACCTTCTAGTGTCAATACAAGATGCCCAGTCTACATCTGTGTATGCTTTCAAGTGCAAATCTGACTTGGATGACAAAAGAATACCTTGACTAGGACTTCCTTTAAGGTATTGTCAGTGGCGACGCCACGTTGGGTTCAGGGTGTTCCCAGGAACACCCTGACCCAAAAAAAAAAAAATATATATATATAATAATTTAAAATTTTTTTATTTGTTTACCCATAAAAAAAAAAAAAAAAAAATAAGAACACCCTTAAGCAAAATCAGGAACACCCTCAAAAGTTTTGTGCCAAACAAATTTTGAACTAAAATCTTTAAAAAAAAAAATGGTAACAGAGAATCTGAAAAGAAAAAAAAAATTGTTACAAAGCAAGCCCAAAAATAAAAGCCCAACATCAATCCTAAACAAAACCAACCCCAACCAGATTTTTAAATCAAAATACATTATTAACCAGGCCCAACCCAAACGTATTCTCAAAAAAAAAAAAAAAAAAAAATCCTACCTTCTTCTTCATCTTCTTGGTTACGGACCCTTCTTCTTTTTTTTTTTTTTTTTTCTTCTTCTTCTTCTGGGTTTCAGACCCATCTTCTTCTTCTGGTGGGTTTGGGACCCTTCTTCTTCTTCTCTTCTTCTCTTTTTTTCTCTTCTGGTGGGTTTCGGTCTTGTTGCCAGTCTGCCTTTCCCTTTTTATCTATGTGTTGTACAGGTAATGTATGAGATTATTTGTCTTAAATTTTATTTGTAGGTCTCGGTCCTTCTTCTCTTCTTCTCTTCCTTAAATTCTATGTCTTTTGTTTTAAATTTTTTATTTGTTCTGCTTTTGCCAACCCACTAGTGGTTTTGGTGGAATTTTTTAATGATAAATATCTTGTCCATAGGCTAGGCTAGCTATTAAGTCTATGAGAGCCCCGACCCTCCTTTACATGTATTTGGTTATTCTTTTAATAAAAGTGTTCTACCTTTTTAGTAAAAAAAAAAAAAAAAAAAAAAAACCTAATATTAACATCAAATTTTTTTTTTCCATATTATTACTCTTATTGTTATTATTATTATTATTTGGGCTTAAAGATTACATATTAGTTGAAATATGTACTTATAACTTCTTTAAAACCTTTAATAATTTATATAGGTTTTTTTATTAATAATATATATATTTTATTATTATAAAATAACGTAACTCCGAAACACCTTGAACAACAATTCATTATATATATATATATATTTTTTTTTTTCATTATAAAATAACGTAACTCCTAAACAACCATTAATAATTTTATAATTAATGAAACAACAATACAACAAATTATAGTTTATAAAAGACAAACAAATTAATGAAATAACTAAATAACAATAATTAATAATTTTATTAATATTTTAAATGATCTTATAGTTTATTGTACAGGTACTTTTGTTTATTTCTTTTCTTTTCTTTTCTTTTTTCCTTTTGAGGTTTTTTGGTGTACATAATGCAAATTTGTTTTGGTTTTAAGAACAATTTTTTTTTTTTTTTTAAAGTACAAACTTCATGCTGGCCAAATCTTGAATTTTGGCTGGTATTTACCGAAATGTCCCAAAACACTCGAAATAGACCGAAATGACCCGAAATTTTTTCAAAGTAGAATAAGGTATGTTACTGCTCCGATTTGTCCAGGAACACCCTGGACAAAATTCCTGGAGTCGCCACTGTGTATTGTTACACTTTATAGGCTGCATCTAGATGAGGTTTTCATGGCTTGGACATAAACTGACTCAGTTTATGCACTGAGTAAGTAATGTCTGGTTTGGTAATAGTGAGATATAACAATTTGCCTACCAATCTTCTATAAACACCAGGATCAGGTAGCAACTCTCCATAAAAATTGCTCAATTTTAAGTTTTGCTCCAGAAGAACTCTGCTAGGCTTGCATCCTGTCATGCCTGCATCTTTAAGTATCTCTAAGGCATACTTTCTTTGGCATAAAGATATACCTTGTTCTGATCTGGCCACTTCAAGACCAAGGAAATATTTTAGGTTTCCAAGATCTTTGAGCTTGTATTCTTGATCCAAGAACACCTTAAGTTCTTTAATAGCATGAACATCATTGTTGGCAATGAGAATGTCATCAACATAAACTAATAGGGCTATGAAGGACTGATTGAACTTCTTGGTAAACAAAGAGTAATCAGACTTAGATTGCTTGAATCCATACTTCAAAATGGTAGATGAAAACTTGGAATACAATTGTCTTGAGGCCCGCTTGAGACTTGTAAAGTTGTGATTTACAACTATGTTTTATGTTGGCTTTATTTCATGACAAGATGTGTTGTAATTGCTTCAATTTTGTTCCTTGTATTTTGTGAGATTTTATTGTATTGGGTTTAGTATTAAGTTGGTGAAGATTCAAGCTTAAATGAAGAATCAGTGGATTTCGCGAGAACCTAACCCGCGAAAGAGCCATGTGAGAAGCACATGCTGGAAGCTGAAGAGTCATGCCAGGCTGTCGTTTTCGTGAGTGTCTCGCGGGTAAGGCCTTCCCGCGAGATAGTCGTGAAACATTCTGCCTGGAGGATTTTCAAGAGTGACTTTCTTACCCTTCACCCATACTATATATACTCTCATTACCCATAAATGTATAAGGAGGCCATTCAGAGACAAAAACCCTAGATAGGTTTTCTACAACACACATACCCATCTTTTAGAGAGAGAGCTACTTATCCTTAGTGAGAAATCATTGTAGTCTCTTCTCCTTTCCTCTCCCATTGTCATACCTTGAAAGGATATTTGTACCCAAACACAACCCACACCTATTTAGAGTGTAGACAGTGTTTTGGAGCTTGGGAAACTTTGGGGATTTGCCAAAAGAAGCCGGTGAGGCTTGGTGGATACAATCGGGCGTATTGCGGGATTCGAAAAGCTAGACAAGACACGATTCTGAGAAGTCTTGTTGGAGTAGGAGCTTGGAGGGCTTATGTACATCAGGTAGATTAGGCTTGGAAGTTCTCTTGCTAACCATGTATCCTAACTGATTGTCTAGTGGATCGATTATCGCTTGGAGGGTGGTGGAGAGGTTTTTCGCCGAGTTCTTCAGTTTCCTCTTCGATAACACATCGGCGTGTTATCTTGTGTTTGCATTCTCTCTTCCCTTACTCTTTTACATTCCATTTGACTGTTTTGTTGTTATGATTATGGATTAGAGTAGCTTGTTTGTTTATCCGCTCGCATTTACACTATTCTGCACTTAGTATTAAGTTAGTGTAAAATCTATCGAGCCGTAACTTTTAATTGAGGGTCTAAACAGCTCTTGTGTTTTCAACACATTTTCGAGCTTTCAAGACCATACAATGATTTGTTAAGCTTACACACCAAATGCTCCTCCTTGCTGTGAAATTGAGGTAGCTGCATGTAAACTTCCTCATAGAGATCACCATGGAGGAAAGCATTGTTTACATCAAGCTGAACAAGGTGCCAACCCCTCACAGCAGCAATAGCAAGTAAAGTTTTAACAGAAGTCATCTTGGCTATAGGAGAGAAGGTTTCTGTGAAGTCTAGACCCTTCTGTTGAATGAAACCTTTAGCCATAAGTCCTGCTTTATACCTTTCTAGTGTCCCATCAGCCTTATACTAGACCCTAAACACCGACTTGCACCCAATAGCCTTTTTATGAGGAGGTAAGGAAGCGACAGTCCAGGTCTAGTTAGATTCCAATGCTGCAATCTCAGCAACCATAGCATTCTGCCATTTAGGGTCTTTGACAGCCTCATAATAAGATTTGGGCTCAGGAATAGTAGTGATAAGAGAACAAAAATGGGCATAAAAGGGTGACAAACCAGAAGAATCAAGATATTGAGATAAAGGGTATTTAGTACCTGAAATGGAGGAGCTGGATCCAGTCTTGAGGGTTGGATTGGAATGATCAAACTGATCATGAACAACATTACTGCATTTATAATCTTGCAAATAAGCAGGAGCTTTAGTGATTCTGGTAGACTTCTTTAAAGAAGGAACATAATTAGGAATAGGAATAGCTACAGGGTTTGTATGAGCAGAAGGGAGAGGAACAACTGAAGGTACAGGAGTAGGAATAGAGTTGGATAAATAAAAAATAGATAAATCTGAAGTAGTGTGAGGTAAAGGAGAAGGAGGTAGGTCAGAATTAGACAAGGCAGGTGTAGGATTAAAATGACTAGGTGAATCAAGAATAGAAGTGGTATTAGGATCAACAGGATGAGAAACATAAGGTAAAGAGTCATTATAAAGATTTAAGGAAGGGAAAATATGAGGGAAAGTGATGGTAGAATGAGGTGAGGAAGAATATGTGGAGGAAATAAAAGGAAAGACAGTCTCATGAAAGAGAACATCCCCATAAACAAAAATTTTCCTAGTTGCCAAATTAAGCACTTTAAAACCTTTAATACCATAAGGATAGCCCAGAAAAACACATGGAATAGACGTAGGATCAAACTTAGACCTATTATGAGACAAAGTAGAGGCAAAACAAAGACAACCAAACAGCTTTAGATGATTATAGGAAGGAATTTTGTTATGAAGCTACTCAAAAGGTGTTTTGTTGCTTAGGGTGGAAAAAGGTAATCTGTTGATGATATACATAGTAGTTAAGACACACTCACCCCAAAAAGTAATATGCACATTGGACTGGAACTTTAAGGCTCTTGTAATGCTATGTGTTGGTGTTTCCTCTCCGCAACTGAATTCTGTTGTGGAGTGGCAACACATGAATGCTGATGTAAAATTCCATGATCATCATAAAAATCTTTGAGGAAAAACTCTCGAGCATTGTCAGTCCTAATAGCCTTGATATTAGTGTGAAACTGTGTGGATATCATGGTGAAAAAGGAAATCAACAAGGGTCTGGTTTTTTACTTAATCTTCATAAGATACACCCATGTGGATCTAGTGGCATCATCTACAATGGTAAGAAAATACCTAAAACCATCATGAGTAGACTTAGAAAAAGAACCCCAAACATCACAACTGATAAGATCAAAAGCATTTCAGAAAAATGATTAAAGAAAGGAAGGGGTAAACGTTTCTGTTTTGCAATGAGACAAAGAGTACAATCTTTATTGCTATGTACATTGCTTAAATCAGGAATAAAATCATGTAAAGCATGAAGTTTGGCATCTGAAGCATGTCCTAGTCTAAGATGCCAAAGATATGGCTTGGTAATGACAGGAATATCATAAACATTATTAACAAAAGTACCAAAAACAGAATCTAGAATGGAAGATACTGTAGAATCAAATTTGCAAGAAGTTGTAGATAGCAAGTAGAGGTTGTTATGCAATTTACCCACTCCATGCATGCATTTATATGGATTCGTTGTGCCCCCTTGATCATTCTTGATCATCTTTATTTTTCTCGAGTGAAGCTTTCTAGCTTCTTGTACCCTTTGTCAATCATGACAAAAAGGAGGAGATAAAATTGTAGAGAATATATGATTTCTTTTTAACATTCTCCATGTTAGGGGGAGAAATACACGCCTTTGTAAGGGGGAGTTGTGTTTCATCGTGTTAGGTGGAGTGTTTACCTCCTTGTTGTTGTAAGAGCTTCTTTTAGCTTTTTCTTCTTGTACACCGGTCTTGTAACCATGTTTACATACATTGTGTTTATCTTTGATATATATATATATATATATGATGTATGTCTTCTTCACCTACCTCTACATGTGTTGTTTCTTTTTTATCTTTATATACATGTTTCTTAAATGTATGCAATCTTATATTTTTATTTCACACTAAGACGCCGTGATGATTTTTGTTTAAAGTGTTTCAAAAATAGAGGTTGTCAAAGTCTTCTTACCATGAACTCTCTTCTTGCAAAGTTTTTCAAGAGTTTGTGTTAGGATAGAAGTTATTGTATTCAACAAGTGAATATGAGTTGAGTGATTTATGACTTCTCTCATATGTTCATTTGTTTGTTGTGGTTTTATCACGGATTGCCAAAGGGGAAGATTGTTAAGACATATGTAAATTATGTTAGGAACATATGTCAAATATAGAATTGGCTAATCCTTTGACAAAACATACTTTACTTGAAATTGGGTAGATTTGAGATGTATTTAACACTTCAAGAGTTCAAGTCTAGTATTGAAGTCATGCAAATCTATCCAAGAAACAGATGAAGAAGGGTTGTTCATTAAAGCTAGACAAATTCTTGACATATAGCTATCTATTGAGGTCTCGACAGCTGCTTAACAGATAGTATCTATCGAGGTTTCGACAGCTACTTGACAGATACTATCTATCGAGGTTTCGACAGCTGCTTTATAGATACTATCTATCGAGAATTACTAAAATTAGTTTTTCAGATCTGATTTTCGGCCCATGCTTATGTATTTGTGTAGGGTTTCTTTTCTCACAACCCTAGACATATATAAAGCTTATTCTAAAGGCCGTCACATAAGAGAATACAAGAACGCATGAAAAAGGTGACCGAGTGCCTTATTCTCTCTAAAAGAAGCTACTGCGTCTTTGCGCCTTAAGGTTTTGTAACCAAGTACTTCTTGATCTTTATTGTTGATGAAGTGAAGAACTTTACAACCAACATCTTCTTCAAGTTGGTGTGTTAGTCATGTACTGAGAGTCGTGCATCATTGGTTAGTCACGTACTGGGATCTATGCAAAAAGGGTAGCATTCATATATTGAAGAGTTCAGAGGTTCTGAAGCGGTAGAAGTTTTCTGCTGTAAGTTCATCTACGGGGATTGTAGAGTTTAGGGACAAAGATTTTGTACTAGATCTGAAACTTCTCTTTATTATAGTGGATTGCTTTTCGGGAAGGTTTCCCCTTAGGTTTTTTACTGTGAAACTAGTTTGTTTCATTGATTTTCCTGAGTCATCATATCTTGTCTTATTTGTTTTATTCTGCTGCATGATATTAACATGATATTGATGTTTGTTTGTTTTAACAAGTTTTATTTATAATAAATCTAATTAACAACTTTGGTTTAAAACTTGTTAATTCTAACAACCGGGGTCTAAACTTCCCAACAAAACAGAATATTGAAAAGAGGCACAAAGATTACCTGAAAAAGCAAAATTGGCTATGGCAATAGCATCATTGGAATTACCAGAAGTGGATGCATGAGAGTTCAATAGAGAAAGCAACTGTTGATACTGTTCTGAGAAAAGGGGAAAGGATTATTCTGATGCATAATCTCTGATTGACCTTGATCATCATCAACCATAACCTAATTAGCCTTGGTAACTCTTCCCTTTTGCTTGTAACCTGGAGGAAATCCAACAAGCTTGTAACATTTCTCCATGATGTGACCAAGCTTTCCACAGTGGCTACACAGAGGTCTTCCTTTGCCAACATTGCCCTTGAAATTCTTGCCATTATTGTTGTTTGAAAAAGAACCTTGATTGAAAGCTTGGTTCTTAATAGCAAGTGCAGTTGATTCAACAGAAGAAGTGCCATTAAAGGTTGAAGACCTTTGCCTTTCCTCCTGGATCACCAATGAGAAAGCCTTATCTATTGATAGAACAGGTTCCATGATAAGGATTTGAGTCTTGACTTGTGAATAGCAATCATTCAATCCATTGAGAAAATGCATGATTGAATCTTGATGATAAAGATGTGCAATCTTATCATTTACTCCACAAGTGCATTTACCACATGAATAACTTGGCAAAGGCCTGAGATTCAACAATTGATCCCAAGCAGCTTGAAGATCAGTGAAAAAGCTTGTCACTGTAGAATCCCCGTACATTAAAGTGGAGATTTGCTTCTGAAGTTGAGAAATTCTTAGTCTATTGGCTTGTAAGAAGTGATTCTTGAGTGCATTCCACACTGCAAGAGCGATGTCTCTGTAAATGACACTAGCTATGATATGATGTGAAACAGAATTCAAGATCCATGATGAGATCATTGAATTGCACTTTGACCAGGCTTGTTTCTCGAGTGGTGTGACTGTCATTGAAGCAGTGATAGAGCCATCAACAAAACCAAGTTTACTCTTAGCATCCAAAGCCATTCTCATTGCTCTAGCCCAAGTTGGGTAATTATCCTTAGTTAGAGGTTGAGCAATGAGGATCGCACTAGGAGATT
This sequence comes from Quercus suber, assembly GCF_002906115.3. Lineage (NCBI taxonomy): Eukaryota > Viridiplantae > Streptophyta > Magnoliopsida > Fagales > Fagaceae > Quercus > Quercus suber. The sequence goes on from NW_027069812.1 coordinate 87,863, forward strand.
CACCATGATGTAGAAAAAATGGACTACAAGGATCTTCCATTAGAGAAAGCTCACACCTAGAGGAAGAAGATGAAGTAGTTTCAGTGTTTGATGCCATTGACAAAGGCTCAAGCCTTAATACCATATGAGAAAGAACAAAGAATCTTGAAGAAGAAACAAAAAGCTAGAGAGAAAGAATTGGAGTTGAAGAAAAATTGATTTCAACTAAATGAATGAATCTGTACAAGTAATTGTGACTAAATACACAATAGAGTAAAACAAAATATCCCAAATTATACGGGAATAGTTATAGCACATGTGTTAGCTAGTTATCTCAAGTGTGAACACATCCTACTTAAATACATTACTAAACTACTGGTCTACATTAAAACTACAATACTACAACAACTTCATTGCACTGCTATAATTTTATCTCAGACTTCATTTCTTCTCTTCTTTCTTCTTTTGCTTCACTCCTTTTCTTCTTTTCTGATATGATTCACAACTTTGATATGAGACTTCTTGAAGGTACTGTTCCCTAAGCCACTTTCTCTGGCCCAAAAAGGTACTGTTCCTTGTGGTTTGGAAATGCTGAGTTCACAAATGTTTTGCAGGTGTGACATAGGATTAATATTAGGCTAGCCAAACAGATATTTTTGCAAAGGACAAAACTTATATACAATACCTTAGTTGTTGTTTTTAGGTTCTCCTCTTAAGATTCTGCCATATAGCTACTTAATTTAAAAAATACACTTTCATACATGAGCAAAAAGTCACATGACAGAATTTTAAGAAAGAAACCTAAGGAACAACACCTAAGTACTGTATCTAAGTCTTACTCTTTTGCAAAACAACCATTTTGCTAAAAATTTCGTTAGTTAGTATGGTTTCTAAACTATTTAGGAAACTAACATCTCGAGTTCATTAGATCCAAGTTCACTGTAGCAATTGGAGTTTTAGAGACTCGAGTTCTATGCGCTGGCAGAATTGAGGAGAAAATTTATCTACGTAGAAATCGAGTCTTTAAATCGAGACTTGAGTTCCCTCAACACTTCTTTCTTCAAAATCTTGGCCTAAGCTCCATGGCCAATACTTCTTTCTTCTAATCTCGGAAGCTTCGGACTGTCATGGCCAAATCTCCATGGTTTAACCTCAAGCTCCGCCTCTTATCTAAACCTGAACCTAAACACTCACATCTAATTGATCTCTCTAACTCTCAAAACCTTAAACCCACTTCTGGAGACAACAAACCCAAAAAATAGAAAATAACAAAACCAATCAACAATACCACCGAAAAAACAAATACAAGCTGCTCCGGTGCCAAGATCGTGATTTTTGGGTTTTTAGAAGTGGGTTTGGATGTTTGAGAAAGGAGGAGAAGATGGAGAGGAAAGCTGAAGAAGAAGAAGATGGATTATAAACTTGTAATATTACTATTTATAAACTTATTATGTATTTATTTATTTTATAATTATTAATTTTTTAAAAATTATTTATAACATCACAATTCAACTACTGTTAGATCTAAATTGTACTAGAGAATCGAAAATGATACCCTTTCTAATTTTATGATCGATCTAAGTTAGAATCTCAATTGATTTTTGGGTGTTTTGTATCGAAGTCTATGTTGCTCGATGGCAAATGTGTTTGACATCACTTATGTCACGTAGAAATCCATCAAGGCTCACTGCATATTTAAAGCTTTGCTCTCTTTCTTCCAACCAATGCTTGCCAATTGCCATGGCCAGTGCTTCCTAGTTTGGATCATACTTGTACTCCCAATTGATTTTTGGGTGTAGGCGAACTCTAAATATCTTCTTCTTTTTCTTTTTTCTTTTTTTTCTTTTTTGAAAACAAACTAAAATTTAATTCCTAAACCAATATAATCTAAATTAAAGTATAAAGACTCCAAACCAGGAGGAGAAATTCCAAATACCTTATTCAACTCCTGTTTGGACACTACTGTTTTCATCACTCATAACTCAGTTTTGATAACTCATATCTCAAAATTGGTGGGCCCCATGCATCACAACTCTGTTTGGCATGATTTCTTTAACACATTTCCTTAACTCATTTCTTAGTTTTTTGAGTTAAGAATCCAGAAATCGAGTGAAGGCAAAATTTTGTTTTCAAGTCATGAGTTATGAGTTATCATGGCATTTTTGTAAATATATTCACATTGTGAGACCCACCTAATGCCTTGTCTAATCAAGTCACAACACTCATTACTCACCAACGGACACCCATCTCTTTTTTTTTTTTTTCGCTGAAAAACCAGTTGCCTTCTTGTTTTTTCTTCTGCCCCTGCAATGGATTCTCTCCAAGCCACCTATAGAGGTGAAGACGAAGATGATTCCACCAAACCAACTCCCACTACCGCCCCTACCGAATTAGCCACACCCACACCCACCACTACAATTGCCAAATTCTTACCCCCCCCCCCCTACACCACCAAATCTCAACAAGGCCACCAAACCCCAAAACACCACCACCACCACCAAACCATACTCCCTATCCTTAGACGACAAATCCCCAGCTAAATCCACCCCCTCAAACGACAATACCTCAATTGAACACGATGACAACACCACCACCACAATTGACGACGTGGACAACAACGAAGAAGACCCACCTTCCAAGAAGCAAAAGCCCCTATCTTCTCTCATTACCACACCCCAACCCTCTCTTATTTCTTCTCTCAAGTCGTTGGCACTCTAGGTTTGATATATTTTGATGATTTTGTATGATATTGTGATACCCATGAATGTAATTTAGTTATATGTGCTTAAACTTGGTGAAAGTTTGGGTTTTTGTTGGTGGTTCTACAATTTTTGTTGTGGAAATTTGTTATTTGTGCTATTCTGGCTTGATTTGTGAGATCCCATTTCTGGCAAAGAAGAAGAAATAAGGAACAAGAAAGACAAAAAAAGGAGTGGGGGAGACTGGAGAGAGAGTTCACGTGGGTAAGAAAATTGAGGATTCTGAAGCGTGGGCTCCACATGTTGTAGTTAAAGTTGAGTTTTAATGATGAAAGCTAAATCCAATTTTTTAGCCAAACAAACAGGGAGTGAGATAAGAGAGCAATAGAGTTATAAAAACTATTATGAGAACTTGAGCGATGCTTCAAACCAAACAAGGCCACTAATTAAGCTAACAGAAACCTATTAAAATAATTGTTAAAATATAACATTATTAGCAACGTGATGTGTTATACTATGTTGTGTATGCTAGAGTGGATGCAGAAGGAGAAGCATAGAATAGGAATATCGAGAACATGAGAGTTACATAGTTTAGCCTTGTTGGCCTACATCCACGGAGGAATCCCTTAAAGGTTATATCTTTATTGTATAAAAGTGTAGTACAATAACCTGTGTTATAATAAACCCTAACATGAGTATATATAGGCGACTAAACCCTAGACTACTAGTACAAGCAGGAGTGAGCTTGAGCCTATTACATTAGGTTAATATGTCTAATATATCTTTAACACCCTCCCTCAAACTCAAGGCGGAAACTCAATGAAGGCTTGAGATTGGATAAGCATGAAAAGATCACTTAGAGATGCCTTGAAGAATGCCTTTGAAGAAACCACAATGAAGAATGTGCCAATTGAACAATTTTGGAGTTTCAAATGAAGAAACGGAGTCCAAAATCGGAATCTATGCAAAAAACTGAGCAAGATAGGCCTTTTCAGAAATTTTTGACTTTTGGTCAAAAGTCAACACAAAAAAGTCAAAGTCAACTGGTTCAAGGTCAAAGTAAACGGATACTGGTCTAGGTCGTTTCCGGGTCGGGTCACAGATTGGGTAGCAGAGCCGCTGATGTCATCCTATGACGTGTCTCTGACGTGGACTAGGGCTGATGTGGACGTGCTTGCGTGGCGGCTAACGTAGAGCGATGATGTCATTAGTGATGTCAGGATGACATCAGCAGCAGTTTGTTGGTGCGTGCGGTGCATGAGAGTAGGTAACCGGCATGTGGAAGTGAGTTTAGGAAAACCTTCGGCGCATGGAGGAGCGTGTAACATCCGATGCACTCTAGATTTCTCAGGTTTGTAGAGCGACGAACTACAAGGCCATCAGGGTAGCACGTGTAACCACAGGAGGATCTGAACCTGTGAAATCTGCGGCGGCACGTGGAGAAGTTGGTAGAAACTGCGTTAGCGCGTGGAGGTGCGTGCAGCGTTCAGTGGTGACCGTACTTCTAGGTTTTTCTCGCGGGAGGCCGTGGGGCACGTCTGTGTGGTTGGTTTCATCAGGTGAAATTTGGATTTGCACAAATCTGAGATTGATGTCACGGGTTTGCTTGAGTTTGTGGATCTTGGACACAGCACTAAGCCACAGTGGCTGCAAGATGCCGTGGAGTCTAAATCCAGCAGACAAGCATGTGTAACTTCTGATGGTGGTGTGCATGTGGGAATCTTCTTTGCATGCTAGAAATGTTTGTTTGATGCCAAGAACGAAGTTTGGCTCTGATACTATGTTAAATATAACATTATTAGTAACGTGATGTGTTATACCATGTTGTGTATGCTAGAGTGAATACGGAAGTAGAAGTACAGAATAGGAACATCGAGAACACGAGAGTTACGTGGTTCAGCCTTGTCGGCCTACATCCATGTAGGAATCCCTTAAAGGTTATATTTTTATTGTATAAGAGTGTAGTACAATAACCTGTGTTACAATGAACCCTAACATGAGTATATATATGCGACTAAACCCTAGACTACTAGTACAAACAGGAGTAGGCTTAGGCTTATTACATTTGGCTAATATGTCTAATATATCTCTAACAATCATTCTCTTGTTTTGCAATCTAATTTTTTAATTTTAATCTTTCATTCATTCTTATTTTACTTTCAAAACAGCCTTCTTTCTTATTTATTCTAATATATATATATATATATATATTTCTTCTTTACGTTTCTCTCTACCCCAGCATTTAACCACGCCGCCACCACACTAGCGTTTCGGTTTCACTTCGCCGTTTAGCAGAGGAAAATTGTTCATCTTCAATATTGAGCCTCGAATTCACAAAGGATTGATTGCCTGGTAATTGTTACTCTCATTTTGCTTCTTAATTTGCACAGCTTTTATTTTTATTTTTTTGGGTACTTTTCTGTAACCTTTTTTACTTCTTCTCGCTTAACAAAATCAACAATCAGTGGATTGCAATTGGTAGCTTACATCTCTTCGTTCTTCTTTTGGATGTCTATCACACTTATCAAACATACTGTCATTAGTTTTATCATGATCTAGCATGCAATTTATCTGATTATGTGTCCTTTGATCTTAAACTATAATTCTCTTCAGGTAGTAGTATCAAGTATGAGTCACCTTGGTTTTTCACTCTTTGGCATCTCTATCAAAAGGACTGCAGCTATCACAGCCAGGTGGACTGGCTTAAGAAACATTTCCTCTGGTGCATTGTCTTTAAGGTGTTGTTTTTCTAATTGTCCTACCTCATCAGCAGATTTAAACCCTTTTCCATTTCTACCGCTTGGGCCTCCAGAAATCCCTCATTCAACAGTTACTACGATTCCAAGCCTAGTTGATGCCCAAGACTTTTTCTTTGATGAAAACCGGGTTTCACTGGAAGTTGAAGCCGATCCATGTTTTCAATTTTATAAAGAGTTTAGAGAAATGAAATCATTAGCTGGTCTTATGCACTCTTTGGAGATGTCTTGGTACCACTGTCCGCTTACCACCCTCAAACTCATATGCCTTTTGAGGAACACTAATTATTTGAGAAATCAAAGAAGAGAGGAGTTCTATTTTGCAGCTATTTGGCTCCACCATTACCACCCTAAAACGTTAGCTTGCAATTTGAAGACATTCGCCAAATTTGCGTGTTTGAAAGACTTGCTGGAAATCCTCTTACGGATTGTCAATGGCAGCACCATGAAACTTACAACTCATGACAGAATCTACAGCAGGGAAGAACTTATAAGGAGAGAGCGGATGCTTAGAAGAAAGGCTGTGAAATATAAGACGAATGCTGAGCAAGAGAAGGCTACAGAGAGAAATGACAAAATAAATAGGATGGCGAAAAACGCCATTGACAGGTACAAGTATGATCCAAAGTACCGTTTCTTATATGATCGGATTTCTGACCTCTTTGTTGAGCTACTTAAGGCCGACCTTGAGCACTTGAATTCTGGGCGGAAAGAAAAAATTAGTTTGGCTTCAAAATGGTGCCCTTCTCTTTACTCTTCTTATGATCGTTCAACTTTATTTTGTGAGAGTGTTGCTCGGAGGCTTTTCCCATATGATTCTTGTCCTGAATACGAAGGGATTGATGTGGATCACTACGTTTACAGAGTCCGAAATCGATTACAGAAAGAAGTTCTTGTCCCACTTCGCAAAGCCCTGGAGTTACCAGAAATTTATATGAGTGCCAATCAATGGAACTTACTTCGATATGATCGAATCTCATCTATTGCGTTGAGAAATTACAGGCAGGCATTCTTTAAACATGACCGTGAAAGGTATTTGCAGTACCTTCAAAATGTGCAGGGCCCTGAAATGCCAAAAACCACTGCCAAGGATGAAGCAATGAGGGAGAAGTTTGAAAGGAATGGGTATGTGATGCCAGAAACTTTGCATTGGGACGTTAGTAACCATGGACCGCCTCTGCCAGTTCCAGCTGTTGTCTCACTTGAGGGTGGTCTAACACACATAAGTAGTCCCTCAAAGAAAAGTTTCAGAGTTTCATTGGAGGGAGATGGAACCCTGAATTTGAGGGCTATGATGGAATCGGAGATTTGCAGTGTAGATGACCCAGAACTTTTAGTGTACGATTGATTTATTTCTTTTGATTCTCTGTTTAGCTAGACAGTGTTGTTATGTTAGCAGTGTAGTTAATTTTATTATCTAGACAGTGTTGTTTATGTTAGCAGTGCAGGTAATTTTATTTTAACTAGGTTCTATGGATTATGTCTAATGCATTATTATCTTGCCTAAACTTGTATAGTTTTAAGATTTCAAGAAATTGTACTGGAGGCATGCAGACAGTTTCAAAATTAACTTTTAGTTTAACATTAAGAACTTGAAAAGTTTTGAGGGAGTCAATTAGATAGCATATCTCATGATATTTTGATTTTTGATTTTTGATTTTTTTTTGAGATCATAAGATAACATGATAATCAAGCTCCAAAAGTATTACTAAACCAAAAGCTATCCGTTGTCTTTGAAGCTTTGTGTTGCTAGTTGCCTTGTTTCTTTGAAAATTCTTGGGTGGACAGCATGAAAAATAGCTTTAGTCATTTGAGACTGAAGCATTCTGATGTCATAGACCAGAGTCTCAACCTTCCATTTTCTTCACTCTGTTGTACATTAATTCTATTTCTTTGTAGATTACATGGAAATTGTATTTAAAAAAAAAAAAAAAAGCTGATTGGGCCCCATAAAATTTTGAGGAAAACATTATTGGTTAAGTCACTATTAAAATTTACTTTGCTCTCATTTAAATATTAAATTTCCTTAAGAAAACCTCCAAAAAAATAGAATAAAATAAAATCTATTTTTTGATACAAAGACCCAAAAAATAATAGCATCTATTGGCATCAATAGCTTCTCTAATATATATGTGTATATATATATATATATAAGGATAAAATTGATAAGACTTTAACTGATTCAATGGAAAAGAGAAATAGTTCAAGAATTGAGAGAAGGAAGGCAAGGATGAAGAGAAGAGTAGAGAGACAAAAGTAGTGTATATTCTTATCTAAATGCCCTGTACAATATCTTCCTTTCCCATATAAGCACTCCATCCCTAACTAACTAACTAACTACCTGACACCCTGGCCTAACCAATTGATAGCCAACAATAACAGTCCAGCTTAGCTTAACTAATTGCTACTACTTATTGAGCACACACACACGCACCCTCTTTCATGCTCACACGCACAGCCTTGCACGCATACATGCATCCCCCCTATACAACACACACCCTTGCATAATTAAATACACTTGTACACTTGACACCCATAGTTGCCCACATTACTCCCAAGCCTATCAACAATATAGCAAAAAGCCTAACAATACCACCCCCCCCCCCAAAAAAAATCAAAGCACCTTGCCCACAAGGTGAGGAAATTGATGCTGTAAGGCATAGAGAGACCCCCAGGTAGCATGTTCTTGATCCTGCCCTTGCCATTGAACCAAGACTTCAGTAATTAACCTGTTCTGAAGTTGTTTAGTTCTGGTTTATAGTATAGCAATAGGTTCAGGATGCAAAGAGCCATCAGAATCAACAGAAGGTAGAGTGGGAATAGGAATGATTTGGGCCCCCAAATGCTTCTTAAGGCAAGAAACATGGTGTAGTGACCCAAAAGGGAGTCTTGCAATCAATGAAATCTCACATCGCTTAGGAAAGCACATGGGGATGTACTTATAAGGAGTGACCTTTCTTTAATGTGTAGAGGGCTTTTCCCCTACTACTGTGTGCTTTGGGGGAGAACAAAACCGTGAGTGGTAAGGGTCCTAAAGTGGACAATATCTACACAATTGAGGCGGGGTCGTTACAGATGGTATCAGAGCCATGCCTTAGCTGGTAGTGTGGGGCCTATAAGCGAGGACACATATGCTCATAAGGGGGGTGGATTGTAGTGACCCAAAAGGGAGTCTTGCAATCCATGGAATCCTACATCGCCTAGGGAAGCACATGGGGATGTGCTTATAAGGAGTGACCTTCCTTTAATGTGTAGAGGCCTTTTCCCCCACCACTGTGTGCCTTGGAGGAGAACAAAACCATGAGGGGTATGGGTCCCAAAGCGGACAATATCTACACAGTTGGGGTGGGGTCATTACAGATGGTATCAGAGCTATGCCCAAGCTGGAAGTGTGGGCCCTACACATAAGGACACGTGTGCTTGTAAGGGGGGTGGATTGTAGTGACCCAAAAGGGAGCCTTGCAATCCATGGAATCCCACATCGCCTAGAGAAGCACATGGGGATGTGCTTATAAGAAGTGACCTTCCTTTAATGTGTAAAGGCCTTTTCCCCCACTGCTGTGTGCTTTGGGGGAGAACAAAACTGTGAGGGGTATGAGTTCCAAAGCGGACAATATCTACACAGTTGGGGCGGGGTCGTTACACATGGAAGAATGGATGGAGCAGACTATCTAAGGACAAGGCAAACTTGTAAGCAACATGCCCTAGCTTTTGGAAAACTTGAAATGGACCATAGTATCTTGGGGGGAACTTGTTGAAACCTTTGGACCTCAAGGTAAGCTGTTTATAAGGCTGAAGCCTCAAATAAACCCATTCCCCAACATCAAAGGATTTATCAAGCCTATGTTGATCAGCCTGAAGCTTCATTCTAGATTGAGCAGCAAACATATTATGTTTAAGTAAGGACAAGATTTCAAATTTAGTCCTAAGAAGGTGATCCACTGCATCAACCTTGGCGGTGTTAGGGACATAATCCATATGCCTAGGTGGAGGGAAACCATACAAGGCTTCATAAGGAGTGAATTTGGTAGAAGTGTGGTAATTGGTGTTGAACCAAAACTCTACCAAATGTAACCAATCAACCTAAGTGTGAGGCTTGTCACTGACAAAGGCTCGAAGGTACTGTTCTAAGCTCCTGTTAACCACCTTAGTCTGACCATCTGTCTGAGGATGGTAGGTTGAAGACATGGTTAGGTTGCTGCCCTAAAGCCTGAAGAGCTCCTTCCAAAACTTGGAAGTAAACACAGCATCTCTGTCACTAACAATGGATTGAGGCATGCAACGAAGCCCAAAAATATCCTTCATGAACATAGCAGCCACCTTAGCAGCTGTGTATGGATAGGAAAGAGGCATGAAGTGGACATATTTTGTCAACCTATCCATTACCACCGTAATGACCTCAAAACCATGGGATTTAGGAAGACTATCTACAAAATCCAAACTAATATCAGTCCAAGTCTTGGAAGGAATTGGCAAGGGTTGTAACAAAGCCCCTGGTCTGGTAGTCTCTACCTTAATTCTTTGACACACCTCACAGTGCTTCACATGTCTCTTGACATCAGATTTCATTCCTTTCCAAAAGAAATCTTGCTTTACCATATATAAAGTCTTCAAGTAACCAGAATGACCACCAATTGTCATGCACATGTTGAAGAACCAAGGAATTCAATGGAGAGGAGGAGCTTAAAAACACCTTATCTCTATAAAGAATAAGGCCATTCTGCAGAGAGAAGTTAGTGGGATTGGAAGGACTGCTAGAAAGGGAAGAAATAAGCTGCTTATATTCATCACCCTCTTTATAGCTATCCTTCAAAATGGTCAACTAGGCAGGGCAGGGAAAGGAAATAAGGAATAAGGAACCATCCTGAGTAAGAACATCCCCTGAAGATTGAACAAGAGCAGCTCCTGCTTGCATATCAGAGCCTTCTCTTCTCCCTTTCAAGATAAGGCATCAGTTGCCTTATTCTCCTTGCCCTTCTTGTATTCAACTATGAAAGATTAACCAAGCAATTTGATGAACCATTTTTGTTGAGCAGGTGTCCCAATCCATTGCTCTAAGAGAAATTGAGACTTTGCTGATCAGTCTTGATCACAAAGGGCCTTCCCACGAAGTATGGCCTCCATTTCTTCACAGCTGTGACCAATGCCATTAATTCCTTCTTATATGTTGACAAAAGCAAGCTCCTGCCCTTAAGAGCTTGGTTGTGGAAAGCCAATGGCTAATGGTTCTACATGAGGATAGCTCCCAAACCAGTACCTAAGGCATCACACTCAATAACAAAAGGCTTAGTAAAGTTAGGTAAGGCAAGCATTGGTGGTTGTGACATAGCTTGCTTGAGAGTGTTGAAAGCCAAATTAGCTTGAGCAAACCAATGGAAAGAATCCTTCTTCAGTAGGGCTGTAAGTGGAGTTGCAATCAACCCATAATCCTTTACAAATTTTCTATAGTAACCTGTCAACCCCAAGAACCCTCTCAATGCTTTTACAAAGGTGGGAATAGGCCATCGCAATATAGCCTTAGTCTTTCTAGGGTCAGTTCTAACACCCTGGCCAGAAATCAAATGCCTTAGGTACTCCACTTCCACACATCCAAAAACACACTTGCTTCTTTTGGCATATAATTTGTTGTCAAGCAACACCAATAAGCACCCCTCTCAAATGACACAAGTGAGATGACAAATTCTTACTAAACACCAAAATATCATCAAAGAAGACAAGAACAAATTTCCTTAAGTAAGGTTTAAAAATTGATTCATAAGGGATTGAAAGGTTGAAGGAGCATTTGTCAAGCCAAATGGCATAACCAAAAATTCATAATGCCCCTTATGGGTTCTAAAGGTAGTTTTCTTTGTGTCCTCCTCCTTCATTCTGATTTGGTCTTATCCTGATCTAAGGTCTAGCTTAGAAAAAATGGAAGAACCATAGAGTTCATCCAATAATTCATCCACCACAGGAATAGGGTACCTATCCTTGATTGTAGCCTTGTTAAAGGACCTATAATCTATACACATGTGCCAATTGCCATTTGCCTTTCTCACCAACAACACTGGTGAAGAGAAAGGACTTTAGGTAGCCCTAATGGAACCAAACTCTAGTAATTCATGAACAAATTTCTCAATTTTAGACTTTTGGTAATAGGGTTACCTGTAAGGCCTTTCAATGATGGCTTGAGTAGCTTCCTTGAGTAAAATCTGATGCTCACGACCTCTTAAGGGTGGCAAACCAGATGGAACAACAAAGACTGAACTAAATTCAGTCAAAAGGTCTTTAATCTTTGATTGAATCTATTCTAAAACTGAGGAATGGTTTGGGGAAAGAACTTGGAGACACAACCCCCTTTTTATTGCAGGTTTGAAGAACTTCATAGAATCCTGGAAGTCATGGCCAAAGGGTTGTAATCTCTTGAGTAGAACTGGCTTACCATCCAAGACAAACTGCATAGTGAGGTGTTGAAAGTCCCACTATATCAGGCCTAAGGTATACAACCATTGGGTTCCTAATACAACATCACAACCACCTAAAGGCAATACATTGAGGTCCATGATAAATGTCTGCCCTTGAGCTTAAGTTGGACTGCATGACAAGCTCCCTTGGTTTGCACCATTGCATCATTGGCAATCTTGACCTCAAAACTATCCTTAATAGATAAAGGTAGTTCAACAGCATCCAAATGGATGTGTCCAAGAAGTTATGAGTGCTACCCGTATCAATTAGGATCACCAACTCTTGATGATTTATCCTTCCAAGCACTCTTATTGTGCTTGGAGATGGACTATCTAACAGGGCATACAAAGTGATTTTAGCAACATAATTGATCAAATCAGAAGATGACTCAGAGCTAGTGCACTCCTCTACTTGAATCTCCTCAGAACTGACCTCCACCTCAAGCACAGAAGCCTGCACCCCTTCCATCAGAAAAAACTTAGGAGTCTTGCACTTATGCCCAGCAACCCACTTCTCTTCATAGTAAAAACACAGCCCTTTCCTTCTTCTATCCTTAATTTGAGTAATTGGAACCTTCTGAAATGGTGGTTTAGAAGACTTGAAGTCATTCTTGGTAGGTGGAGGACCAAGAATTGAAGGATTTGATATCTGAGCTTCACCCCATGACTTCGTACCTCTCTTGCTAGCACTGAGGAACTCTTCTTGAGTCTTGGCTAAGCCAAATGCAGCATCAAGATTTGGAGGTTTGAAAATCTTCACAGGAAGCCTAATCTCCTCTTTCAAGCCACTCAAGAAGCAAGAAAATTTATGCTTGTCTGGAAATTCCTTGATGTGATTGGATAAAGCCTCAAATTTCCCTTTATACTGAGCCACTAAGCTGACTTGCCTCAATTTTTACAAAGCTTCCATGGGGTCATAATAGGTTGAAGTGCTAAATCTGATATGCAAAGTCCTGACTAATGCTTCCCAGCTAGTGAATTGCCTTGCATCCTTAGCATCCTGAAACCAAACCAAAGCTTCATCCTCCATATGATAAGAAGCCAACAAGATCCTCTGATTGAGTGGTACATTGTACAATTGGAAGAATTGTTGAGCTTTATACACTCAACCCGAGGGATTCTCCCCTTTAAACCTTGGAAAATCCAGTTTCACAGTTTTAATGGTTAAAACTGATTCTTGGTGTCCTTGTACCCTTCGAGATAAAGCCCATGTTGGAGAATTGGGCCTGGATTGCCTCTATTCCCAGCTTCAATGAGGTTTTGAATTGTCTCAGATAAGGTTTGCAACATGGATGTCATGGCATCCATCTTCTGATGCAAAATTTGGAATTCATTGTCATGTTGCTATATAGTCTTAGACAAAGCATTGTATTTTTCTGTGAGAGTAGCTATGGATCGAGTTTCTGTCATGGTTAAAGAAATTGGCTCTGACACCAATTGATAAGAGTCTAACCGATTCAATGGAAAAGAGAAATAGTTCAAGAATTGAGAGAAGGAAGGCAAGGATGAAGAGAAGAGTAGAGAGACAAAAGTAGTGTATATTCTTATTTGAATGCCCAGTACAATATCTTCCTTTCCCATATAAGCACTCCATCCCTAACTAACTAACTAATTACCTGAAACCCTGACCTAACCAACTAACAGGCAACAATAACAGTCCAGTTTAGCTTAACTAATTGCTATTGCTTAACTGAGCACACACACACACACACGCATCCTCTTGCATGCTCACATGCACCCACTTGCATGCTCACACGCACAACCTTGCACACATACATGCATACCCCCTGCACAACACACACCCTTGCACAATTACATACACTTGTACACTTGACACCCACAGATGCCCACATTACCCCCAAGCCTATCAACAATATAGCACAAAGCCTAACAAAAATCCTCCAATTCCAAACATCAAAAAAATCTAAAACAAACTCCCAAATCATCTAAACAAGGATAAAAAAGAAATCAATCCCATGAAAATCAGGATTTCTTTAAATACAAAAAGAAAAAAAAAATCTGAATATAATGAAATCTTCCCTTACATAGCATCTTTATCTCTTTTTTTTTTTTTTTTTGGTTTACTGATATCTCTCTTTGTTTTTAATATCTTTGATAAGGGAAATTCTTACCTAGTCTCAGACTACAAGTCACCTTGTTGACCTTGTAGTCCCAACCAATAAGAACAAAACATGTAAGATAAAAATGCTGACATTATTTAAATGTTCCAACTTATCAACAATAGCTAAATGTTGGTCTTCCTGTTAACGTTCTCGTTAGCCAACTGTTTTGAACAGTTGTTGACTAGTTTCAAAAGTTTTCGGGCCCACCTCAATTTCAAATGTCAAATTTCAATCCACCCGCTTCTTTCTTATATTTCATTTCTCCTCTTAAACATAAAAATGAAAATCACTTTCTTGTAACTCTCTCCTAGCTGACACAACCATTGTCTCATTGGCTTTTTCACTTTCTTGTAGCTCTTTCCAAAATCAAATCAAAATCCTCCAAAGAGGAACAAAAGAAATTGCAAATGGAGTTTCAAAGCGAAAAGGGGATAAGCTCGAAAGTGAAAACAAGGACTGAGAAGATGTCCCTAGAAAACTACCTCGATTTTGTTCTCTCTAACAAGCAAATCGATCTCACCATCAACTTCCTCAACCAAGTCATCTCTCATTTCGCTCTCTCTTCTTCTTCAAATTTTATTATGCTTTTTTCATTTTTTGTTTATCACTGAAAACTTAGAAATCCATCTCTCATGTTTTGTGTTAAATTTTGTAGATCATCAGCGATTCAGCATGCACAGGTTCAAGAAAATTTTGGTATTCATAAGGCTTTTAGAAAATTTTTCCTGGTTACTTGGTTTGTTGGACTTTAGCTCTATATTTATGTGATGGGGAGTGGCATTTTGAAATTGCCAAATTGGTGCTCAATTGTTAATTGTGCTTCAATGAAGGCGAATGACATTTTGAAATTGGTGCTCAATTACTATTTTTGATTCAATGAAATAGATGCTCAATTGCAAAACCTTAATGCCAAATTTAAGTTGTAATCACCATTTTCATGAAATTAAAGGTGCTTAAGAGCAATCTCATCAAGAGTCTTAAAAATTTTAGCATTTAACAACTCAAAAACTTTATCTCTTTTAACACTTCACTTTACAATAGACCCTACATCAAAACTTCTATTTTTTTTTTAACCACATTATTTGAATATTCTTTTTTTATTATTTATTATTTTTATTTTTCCTCTCTCTCTCTCTCTCTCTCAACCTAACAATCTTGCTAGCCACCACCACCACCATCATAACAAAACCCAATAGCCATCACACCCAACAACCAACAACCACCACATTACCAATAGCTTCCATGCCCAAAACTCAAAAACTATAAACAACCACCACAAACCCACCACACAAACACAACTACTAACCACCACAGCACAGCCATAGCCACCATCATTAGCGGCACCCACAACTTCTACAAATCGGGACCCCCCACCACCCAACACCAAATAAAAAACTTAACAAACCAACATCAAAACCACCAATCAAACCCAGTACCACCACAAATCACAAACCCATGTTAGAAATTGCAGACCCAAAATTAGAAAGAGCATATTTTTTTAATTTTCTCACCCAAAATCAAATCACAAAACCCACTCAAACCTAGCCATACCTGTCGAAACCCAGCCACGCTCATTGAACTACTGCAACCCAGCGACCCTGATCAACAGTGGAGACCTTTGAACCACAAACTCAACCTCATCTTCTTCATCGGTTTTGTCGAACCACTATACACATTGGTTGCCAGAGTCAAATTGTAGCTTAGTGAAAAAGAGGGAGACGGAGAGAGACCGAAGTTAGATCCTAGCTTAGTGAGAAAGAGGGAGACGGGGAGGTAGAGAGGCAGAGAAAAAGGGAGAAAAGATAGAGAGAGTGAGAGTGAGAAAGAGGATAGAGTGAGTCTGAGGAGAGAGAATTAAAAATATTAGTAAAAAATTATAACATCTTCCTATAGTGCACTCCCAAAAATGAGAGCTCACTGTAGCAAGTTGTCAAATTTTTTAGCATATGACATCTTTGATGGAGTAGGTTTTGTGGTTATAAATGCTAAAATAGCATTTTAGCATTTATAACACTCTTGATAAGAATGCTTTAATAATATCTAACTTTGTTATTGGTGGAACTTAAGATGATATTATTTATGAAAGAATTATACCTATATATTAGTACTAGCCTCTGTTTGATTGCAAAGAAATTGGATGTGAAATCAATTGTAAATGTATTGATTGCCTTTCATTGGTTGCTCTTTGGCTTTCTACTCTAGTGCTCCATGCTCATCTTATTTGTGATGAGATGATCACAATTAGAACAAGAAGCACGTGTGCAAATTAGCATATTTGTAGTTACACCATGAATGAATGTTGAGGGCTCAAGGCTAAGTGGAAGCAATGGTGATAGAAAAAGTAAAGTTGCTAGAGTTGAAGCCCAAATTAGGACACTAAGATGTAATTATAGAAGACAATGATGAGGTCAATCTGAATCTTAGATTTTTTTTGGGGGGGGGGGGGTGGGCATGGGAAAATTTTTGTTTATTAGAAGTTCAACTCTCTTGTATTCTTTAATCCTATAAGTTTTTTTTTTGGGCACTTTTGTTTATGTCAGCATAATATTGGCAAATTTCTTTTCTTTAGTTGTACAAAAGTTCATTTTATAAATAACTATAATAGAAAGGAGGCGCAAAAATGTTGTTGAACCTATTTTTCTCTTTACTTTCACACTTCTGGTTTTAGAAATTGGTTTATTCAAATCAAGTTCTTTCAAATATTGAGAATTGTTTTTTTTTTTTTTTTTTTTTTTTTTTTTAACATCTAATGTATTTACACCTCACATAAATTTGTGGATTCCAGCTATGGAGTCCATTTTTATGTAAGATAACGGATACTACACCAAATACACTAAATAAGCATAAGTTGGTTGATTTTTAGGTGATTAGCCTTTAAGAATTTGAGAAAGAAGAATTTTGAATTGTAGTACTCCTTGAGTCTTTTAGTTTGCATCGATTAAATAGTACTCCTGACTAAATACAATGTCTCCAATTACACATAATTTGATATGTTGTACCACAAACAAATAATAAAGAATTACATTTGAAAAATAATCTACTAAGAAGTAGATAACTCTTCCTAAATGATAGGAGCCTTAATTTGATAAGCCTATCAATAAACTAGAAAATTGATCCACCCAAATCTCTTTCTTCAATTTGAAAACTATTCTCCTTCAGCAGCATCACCTATTCTGCATTGGACTCCTTTAACAGCATTTGTTCTGCATTCCAAACATAAGGCATTTTCAGTGAACAAAAAAGTTAAGTCAAAAAACACTCATGACAACTATGTCTCAATATAACATTATATCCAAAAGAAACAAGATTTGAGCATTGGACTTCAACTATGTCTCAATATAACATTATATCCAAAAGAAACAAGATTTGAGTATTGGACTTTGAACAAAAAAGTTAAGTCTACAAACACTTGTGACAACTATGTCTCAATATAACATTACATCCAAAAGAAACAAGATTTGACAAAGGCATAAAATGCACCTTTAATTGAAAGTATGGAGAGATATGTTCTATTGAAAAAAAGATTGGTGCACCAAAGATCTTACTACAACTTGTATCCAAATAATTTCAATCACGTATTGTACTTCCATAGGCAAAAATAAATTCAAGAATTTTACAAAAGAAGATACAAAGCAATTAGACAATAAATATAAAAATTACATAACCAAATTAAATATTCATTGCAAATATACTTGATTGTTGATATAGGTATTATTAGACTCCAATGAAATTTCTAAAAGTAGCCCTTGCACCTTCTACAGAAACAACATAGCAATTAATCAAGTAAACATCAAAATTCATTACCACCAACTATTGAACTATGCACCTCACTTTCAAACTACCTTCATCAGTAAACTCAACAAAGGCAAAACAAATTATGGAATTATGGACATCACATATACAACTGTCAACAACCTTCACACAAAAAAATGAACTTCTTCAAGACTGAAATTTCAATTACCGTATCAGCAAAGCATTTATTTTAAAATTGACAAACATAGTAGCAAGTTGTTTGCCAAGCAACGAAAGAAACTTTATGTTTCTACATGTGAAACTACAACAAAAATCCAACTGTAATCTAATCCAAAAGAACATTTAAAAAATAAAAAACAAAAAACAAAAAACCCTTTACAATGTATTATACATTTTGTTGATAGATAATAGTATGAGAACAAAGGAATCTCCATCTTCATTGACACATTTCATCAAACATGTACGGGATCCCTTTCTACATAACTTATGGGTTAGGGTTTTTCTTACAAATGAAATTCGGGGAAAAATGGCACACAAAAGGAAACAGAAAAGGAGAGAAGATAAAAAAAAATCTTCTTGCAATGTTAGGTGTTGGAAAGAGAAGATTTTGGGGTTTGAAAAAGAACAAATCAACACAACCTCTAAATTTGACAAATACTTTCCTTCATTTTCCCGGCAACCAAACTAGACTTACTGGGAAAAAAAAATCATTAAAAATGACAGAAATAGATATATATATATATATATATAAAACCTTACCTGTCATGCTAGCGATGTCAATGTCGAGTGGAAGGAAAAGGAAACCAAATGGTGGTGATGATGAACAAGACAATCCGAGAGATAAAGGGGAAGGTGATGGAAATCCAATAGAGAGAGTTCCAAAATGATGAAATTGGAATTTGGTATAGATTTTGAAAGTGAAAATTTTTGCCGATCCTACCACTTCTCAAATGAAATTTTTAAAATTCCCTCAGGATATGTTTGATGATGGGACTAACGGTGTTAAAATGGATAAGAGTGTTGGTATGATGTGGCAGTTAGGTTGATTTCATCCATTTTTAATGATGTGGAGTTTTTCTATTGGCTGGGACTACAAGGTCAGCAAGGTGACCTTGTAGTCCGGGACTAAGTAAGAATTTCCCCTTTGATAAACTCTCACCCTTTCTCCGTTTAGGTGTAGTACTGTAGTATGAAGTAGTCTGGTATAGTATGAGATGTCAGGAAGTGTACCAAAGTAGTATAGGATGCCAGGATGTGTACCATAGTATATTAGTGACATATATTATATTTTATATAAACTAGCTAAATTCTCACACGATGTGTGGTACAATTTATTATTAGTTTTCTCCAATATTTCAGTAAGTTTATCAAGAATCTTGAATATTAATTGGTTGTTACCTCAATTTCCAATAAAGATGTTCATGATTTAGACCCCCCAACTATCTATATATATAAAAATTATGAATAAATTTCCTTGTAAAAAATTGCAATAATTAGTTATTTTATAAATAAAATAGAAATCACACTATATATATGTGTGTTCACAAATTGAAAATTGCATGATATAGTGGTTAATAGATAAGCATGTTTCATGCCTACTAAAAAAATGCATATATCCTTCAATCATTATTATTATTTTTACATTCTTGATTATGTGTTACTAATTTTTTACCCTTTTTATTGGACATTACTTCAATTGTTGCATGATATAGTGTTTCAATTGTTTCTCACATAAAATAAATTGTTTCTCATATAAATCTTAGAAAAATTATATTAAAATCTCATTATGCTATAACAAAATAAATATATTTATTCTATTGCACATGCGCGCGTTCACGCACGCGCACACATATTACGTGACTAAAAGGAATTAGGAAATTTAAAGAACTAAGATTTATGTAAGTGAATTCATAAATATTTAATTTTTTTTTATGGCTTTTGTGTCAATTGTTGTCAAAGCAACTAAACATGAGTAAGAATGTTATATTCTAAATTTATTATTATTATTATTCCAACTAAAAATGATCTTATATAGAGTTTATATAAATGGACAAAACTTAGATATAGTACCTTATATGCTGTTCCTTAATCCTCCCTCTTAAGAGTTAGCCATGTGACCACTTAACTAAATAATATATTTCCATTCCATGAAAAAAAATTCACATGGTAGAATCTTAAAAAGAGAACTTAAGGAAGAGTGCTTAAGTACTGTACCTAAGTCTTGCTCTATATAAATAATCATATAAATTCGTTTGATATAAATAATTAGTCCACAACTATAGATAATTAATATATGCATTTACTCTGTAGGCTAATTTAATGAACTAATACTTTGATATAAATGCAAACTTTGTTGATTTAGAACCCAAATAGAGAGAACTTCAAAAAATGCGCCACATGTCACAACCTCATACTCTAACATGAGACCTCTGCTTATATATATATATATATACATATATTGATGATTAGTGGTTCACAGCTGCACTTTTTATGTTCTACTATTTTATGTCATATTTAAATTTTATAAACCTTTTTATGCTCTATTATTTTATGTCATATTTAAATTTAATAACAGTAGATGGAGAAATCATTCACATTTTAGGCATATTTTAAGAAATAAAATATTCAAAATTTGGAGGAAAAATACTTAAACTTAATATATATGTAAGGTACAAAGATGTGAATTTAAAGAAATAGATATCACTTTCATTGAACATGATCATAAATAATGATGATAGATATAAGAATGAGTTTTTGAGTAATTGTTTAACTATATATGTTGAAAAATATATTACTAAAAAATTTAGTTGAAAAATAACCATGAAAAAAAGAAGAGCACAACCTTGTTGAGTTAACGTTAATTATATAATAATTTTTTTTTCTTATATAGAATTTTGTTGTTTTAGCTTGGCCCCTCTGAAAAACATTCCTGGCTCTACCACTGGTTCTTTGCATGGACTGCCACCTCGAGGGAAATCCTTAGACTAGAAAATCTGCGAAGGGTAATGTAGATTGGTGCTATATATGTGTAAGAAGGATGAAGGGAGTGTAAATCACTTATTGCTAGCTACATTGTGATTTGTAATTATGATAAGAATTATGGTCTCTAGTGTTGAGTTTTTCTGGGCATGCAATGGATCATGCCTTATCGAGTTGTTGGTTTGCTGGGATGTTGGACTGGGAGGTTTACAAAACACTGTAGTGGTGACAGTTGAAAGGTAGTCCTTTGATGTCTTATGTGGGTCATTTAGAGAGAGCATAATAATACAGCTTTTGAAGGAACCAAACGGTCTACGATGGAACTTTAGATGCTCTTCTTACAATCCTTGTACGAATCGATGACTATTTTATCATGCCACTTGTAGTTGTGTGTCCTAATCTGTGCTAAGTGTTTTGTTGTAATTTTTATTGATTTTTACCATGTAACTCATGTCCCAATCTGTTAAGAGTTCATTGATTGTTGTAATTTTTTCTTGATTTTTCCATCTAAGTATACTGCTTGAGTGCTGGCCCTGCTGGGTGGTGTTCTTTCTTTTCAATAAAATTTTCGTTACAATAAAGGCTATTTTTTTAGCAACTCTAGAATCCCAGCCCTTCATCTTACATATAACACTTAAGGGATTTGCTAACGGATATAAAAGTTTACAAATCGAATATCATATACCTCTGGGAAAATTGGAAAATATTTCTTTGTACATAATATTTTTAGCAAGAAATTGTGTTTAGTTCTTGTCATTTACTATCAAGATTTTAAGACCATTTCAATTAGTGATTCTAGATATTGCAACATATTAATGGCAAAGAGTGAAAACAGGTCGTCTCTACTCAAAGATTGTTCCTGGTTTTTGTTTATTGTCATTGCAAATGAAACAGAAAATGGGAATTGTCTTCGCTTTGGAATGAATGACCACTTTGACTGTAGGAGACAAAATAATTCGGGGAATGAAGACTTCAGAGCCAATAGTTGTCCCAGTTATAATTTTTGCTTCAATAACCAATCAACAAGTTGGGTGACAATCAATCGTGTTCCAACCAATCAAATAACATTATAGGGATTCCAACTTTCAGTTTCAGCTCGTGTTTGGGAATTCCAAGAAATACAAGTGAATTTAGAAACTCAGCTGAATTCAGAAAGAGTCTGATCATTTATAGCAAACCATTAATTCAATTAATTAAATTTAATAAAAAAATTCAACCAAAATTCAATTTTAAAAATCGAACATCATAAACTATTTGATTCTTTTAACAATAATGGAAACCATAACTTAAAAAATCGTATAGTTTGGATCAAATTAAAAGAAGAAGTAGGGCTTTTGGATTTGGTTTCATGGAGAAGTATTTCATGGTGTTTGTCTTATGAATGATGCTACACACAGTGCATTGAGATCTCTCTAAACGATTCAGAGTTTGCATGAGAGAGAGAGAGAGAGAGAGAGAGAAGTTGCTATCTTCTCCACCCAGTTCTGCAGTGGGACGTGTGTCTCATGTGCCTTTCTAAACAATTTCGATAAAATGAGAAAGGTTGGGTTCTTTTTAGGAGAAATTACATTTTGTCTACCCGTGATTTGATCAAAAAACACTTTGCTTACTTGTCGTTTAAAAATTGACACTTCACTTATCTGAGGTAAGCTCTGTTTATCTCTTGTTACTCACCTCCCGTTAACAATGACTACCCCGTTAATAGTCTCTCTCTCTCTCTCTCTCTCTCTCTCTCTCTCTCTCTCTTAATGCCTATTTCATTGGTCTCCTCAATTTCAACATGTAGCAAATACTTGTGCACCAAAATTAAGAAAAACAATTTAGAATACATAGCGCAAAATTAGAGTTCAATTTTAGACTCTGAGTTTGGGACACATTCAAAGTAGAAATCTCTCAGTAAAACATCAAATTTAAATGGGAACCAAATGAAGAATCCAGCACAATTCCCAGAGTGCATGGGAATGTTGTCAAGATTATTATGTGAACCAAACAGTCCCTTAAGGAAAAATAGTTGATTGTTAAATCTATGTATTCAAAGTAAAAAGAGAAAAAGGATTAATTTGCTCAAGTTGAAAAATCCAGCTACGTTTTTGTGCTATTTTCAGGCAAGTGGTTATTGTTGTTCATTCACAACTTTTAAAAGCATTTTTATGCATTGAGAATCTGAGATCAGCACTCCGCAAGCAAAGGATAGGTACTACTTTTTAGTGTTTATGTGAACATATAATGCAATTGATTTTTTTTTTTTTCCTTTTTTTTGAGATAATGCAATGCAATTGGTTTATGTTCCCTTGGGATGTATCGAGACATTTAGAGTATTTTTCTAATAAGACAATTAGGATTTATCTATGCCAGTTAGAATTAGGGTTTAATACTTATATAAGCAAAGTACTGTACTCCTATAAAGTTGGATTATTTTGATTAGTAAAATTTCAACGCATTTGTCCCAATAGTCTCCTCCTCCACCGAACAAATGTGAATAACAGATTCAAAAACGTGTCACTCTCCAGCTATACATAAATAAATGTTTCAATACCTGTTGATTATGTTCTTTTGGTTGCTTGTTAATTTAAGATCCATTTTGAATGTTCTTGATTTTGTAATAGAAGACAAACATTGCCTCGTTTGACTGTTGTGGTAGTTATAATCGATTATAAGATGCAATGAGCTTTCTGATTCTAACACAACTATCAAAATTGATAATTCGAAAACGTGTTTCGAATTTGCTATAAAAATTCGATAACTTGGTGCTGCGTTAGGTGACTTCTAATCATATTTGCATTCGGAGACTGTCAGATTTACATTAACCTAATCATATAGTGGAGTGGGAATTCCTCTGGCGGATCATGATGAAGATTGGGCTGCCTGAATAATGGGTAAACTTGGCTATGGAAATGGTACAAACAGCCTCATACTCCATACTCATCAATGGGGAACCAAAGGGCTTCATCACACCAACCAGAGGCATTAAACAAGGTGACCCATTATCTCCATACCTCTTCCTGCTTTGTGTTGAGGGACTGTCCTCCTTGATCTGGAAAGTAGCAGACACTAATTGGTTGAAGGGCATTTATTCTTGCTGGGGAGGGGTACATATTTCTCACCTCCTTTTTGCAGATGACAACCTACTGTTTTGTGAAACAAAGAGTGGGGAATGCCGCCAACTACTTGATATCCGTACACAATATGAGGAGGTCTCAGGACAGGCGATAAATAGAGCCAAAACCACACTCTTTTTCAGCCAAAATACAAGCCATAGGCAAAAAGAAGAGATACGGAACTTGATGGGGGCACAAGTCATGAATAACTGTGAAAGGTATCTTGGGTTGCCCATGGTTGAGGTTAAATCAAAGGTTGGCACATTTAAGGAGGTCCAAGAGAGGATAACAAAAAAGGTGTTGGGGTGGAAGGAAAAAACCATATCAAAGGCGGGTAGGAAGATTTTGATCAAGTTAGTGGCCCAAGCAATCCCCACGTACTCCATGAGCATTTTCAAATTTCCTGGAAAGGTGTGTGATGGTGTTAACTCAATTTTGGCCAAATATTGGTGGGGACAAATTAGGTGTGAAAAGAAGATTCATTGGATTAATTGGAAGAAAATATGCACACCCAAAAAGAAGAGAGGTATGGAGTTTGGAGATTTTCATACTTTTAACCTTGCTATGCTAGCTAAGCAAGCTTGGTGACTTGTCATTGGAACACATTCCCTTTTCTATCGGGTGTACAAAGCCAGATATTTCCCTAGGTGCTCTTTCATGGAGGCAGAGTTAGGCCACAATCCATCATTTGTTTGGTGGAGCTTACTTGCTGCAAGGGACTTAATTAGGGAAGGCTCTATATGGAGGATAGGGAATGGGCAAAGTATTGCAGTTAGCGACAAAAATTGGCTGCCCCACCCTCTGTTGTTTAAGCCAGGAGCAAACACTAACCTAAAAGTAGGTGACCTCATCGACCACCAAACCATGCAATGGAACCGCCCTTTGATACAAGCCACCTTCATGCAGTCCACGCAAAACGCCGTCCTGCGCACCCAGCTTAACAACACACATGCCTGAGATAAACTATGCTGGAAAGAAAATAAAGCACAACAGTTCACAGTCAAAACAGCCTACCAGGTGGCACTTCGTATGCGTCGCGACTCAAGGGCTGAGCACTCAAGTGTAAGGGATGAAAAGAGGTTCTGGAGTAGGATTTGGAAGTTGAATGTACCACCCGAAGTTCGGAATTTCGTTTGGAGAGCATGCAAAGACATACTCCCTACCCGAGCAAACCTTTACCGGAGGAAAGTTCCAATAGATCCGCTGTGCTCAATTTGCGGACTAACCGATGAAACGGTCGGGCATGCACTTTGGGAATGTCCTCTAGCCAGAAACGTGTGGGCAGTGGCACGTGGGAGACTGCAGAATTGTGTGGCGACGGCGCAAAGTATCTTCCTATTAGTTTGTGACTTGGAAGAGAAGTTCACGGGGGATGAGTTGGAAGCATGGGCGACGGTAGCATGGGCCATTTGGAACGCCAAGAACAAATATTACTTCGAAGACAAGCAGGCCCAACCAGCGGACATCCTACAGGGTGCTATGAATCTTTTGCAGGATTACCAGAGGATAAGTCGGCACATGGCAGGACCAAGCTGAACTCGGGGAGGGCCAACACGCTATGCACAAGGGACACTGCACTATACGTGTTTTTCTCTTTTCACTTGTACTGTTTTTTCAAACCCAGCGGCTATAGTTAGGCCTTGGGTACTGTATTCTTGTTGGGGGTCAAAGCCCAATTTTTATATTAATAAGATTCCTATCTTCGCAATAAAAAATAAAAAAATAAAAAAATCTCTTTTTTTCCTATTTGAAGCAATTTTCACATCAATTTTAGTATTTTGTGAATTTTTTATTGGAAATATCTATACATGATTAGTCACTAATAAGTAATAATCCAACATGGATTTGAGCGTCTTTCCTTTTTATTATCAATTTCATTGATTCTTATTTCAATGTAGTAGTAGGAGTTGAAATGTGTTTTGCATGTTTTCGTACTTGTTCACACACAAGCGCCTAAATTAAGTAAATGTTGAAGCGTTTAAAAAACCAATCCTCCGACTTTAAGCGCATTGCAAGTGCTATGTACTTATGTACGATTTATTTGTTCAAAGTGCCAACTATATCTTCTTATCAATATTTTTTTAATTTAGACTATAAATATATCAATTAACCATCTTTCACACATATGGTTTTAAATCAATTAATATATTAAAAATAAGGAATAAAAGGTGTAAACAGCCTAATATATTCACTAATTGACAAAAAATTTTCATATATATTTTATTTTATATTTTACTAATTGACATAACAATTCATTATTTTATATATGTAATGTTAATTGTTATTTTTATGTTTATGTTTATGTTATCTTGAGTCCCACATCGTCATATACTAATATGATTTGGACTAATTTTTAAAATTATATGATGAATAAACATTAAGCTAACTCCTAACATACCTAATTGGAGATGATTTAATTTAGCAAAATTTTGTGAGTCCTAAAAAAATATAATTAAACAATTTATAACATATAAGTTTATGGGCATGGATCCATGTGATGTGGGCTATCTAATAATAGCTTGTAATCCATGCCTGCGCATGGAAATTGAATAATAGTAATAATGATGGTGATCCTAGCTTTCTCACTAAGTATAAGTAATATAAATTGATCACTTGATGTAAAATTAGACTAATTAGAAGCTAACTTAGAATTTAATTATGCATTGACTTTAATATATCACCAATTTTATCATATATTGTGCTTTGATTTCAATTTTCTAAGGATAGTCGTTGGCTTTAGTGATGCATGGAAATTTTTTGCATAAGGGTTGTTGAGGGTCATTTTTGTAAAACAAGAAGGAAGCCCAACTCAGCAATGCAGGCAGCAAATAGAAGTGGCAAGCATAGAATAAAACCATTAAGCCCAAGTGGCAGGAATAATGGGTTACAGGTCCATAAAATAAATAGATGGGCCTTGAGGAAGCAAGTGGGCTCGAAAGGTCCGGAAAGAGAGAATAACAAACCCATGGGCAGTGTATGATATGAAAAAGTAAGAATGAGCCGCGGCAGGCTCAAAGTAATGTAAGCAAAGAGAGTAGGGGATTGTTGGCAAGCCTACAAACCCCAAGGATGAGTATGAAGTAATTAGGCCGAGGAAGCCCAATGAAGTAAGTAAAAGCCTATGGGAACACAAAGTTAGGAAAAGGGTTGAGGAAGCCCAAAACAAGTAAATGGGCCGAGGATGCCCAAAACAAGTAAATGGGCCGAGGATGCCCAAGGGGATACAAGAGCCCCTAAGTAAGAAAGCCCATGGTCATGCAAAGCCATTTGGAGGAGAGAGTAAACGGCAGGTCTGATAGAGGACCAGCAGGACCGAGTCATTACAGCAGGAATGATAGAATAGTATGGCAGGAAATGATGGCAATTAAGAAAGGGCTAAGAGAAACGTAAAACCCAATATCAAATGAAGCCCAACCCCTAAAGGGAATAGTGAATTATAAAACGGCCCACATAAAAGAATGAAGAAGCGCGGTAGACTGTACAAACAAAGCTCCAGATCGCGGCAAACGCATGAGCAGTAGGCAGATTTTGGACATACATGACAGAGAAGCACGCGCAAAGCCCAGGCACCACCAGCCTGTACCCAGCTAATATGAGACGTGGTGGGGTAATGGGTCAGAGGTAAGAGGTAAGGGGGGTGTGGTTTGGTGATGGGGAGAGGGGAAAAGACCTATTCTGCGGTTCCTGCCCGAGTCCTTTTGAGAAGTACATCCTGCTGGGATGACAGACCGCCCAAAAAAGGTAAGGTTGAGGGGGAAACCGCTGGGTGCATGCCATGAGAGAGAGAGAGAAAGCATTTATGCCGTGGCAGGAAAGGGTACCACGGCGAACTAACAAACGACACAAACCTGCCTTTGTCTGGCGAGGGTAAGTGGTACACAAACGAACTCCTTGGTGGTCAGCAAGTATGCCCAGACCAGACAAAGGCAGATAAGGGGTAAAGTGGTAAAATTCGGTCACGGCAGGCCCTATAAAAGGACCCTTGCCGTGACCTGTAGAAAGGATCGAAAAACAGAGGTATTACGAAGTGAAAAGAAAACAAAAGAAAAAGAAAGGAAAGAAGAAAAGATAAGAGAGAAAACAGAAAGCAAAAGAGAGATAATATAATGGGCATGCACCAGTAGGTCGGTTCCCTTCTTTCCCCTCGAAATCCCACTCTCTTGGAGGCAAGTAAACAATAGAGATTCCTTTGGGCACTAATTATTTGGGTCTGGTTTCCTCAAAGTCATTAATCCCCACAACAAGATCTTTTCCTGGGAGATTAGTTTCATTGAGAGGAGGCATTCTTCCTCTTTGGTCTTTGTCTCTACGGACTCAAACTTGACTTGACATTTATTTTCGATTAACTCATATTAGCACTTAATCCTTTACTTCTTTTGAAAAAAGCCATTGTTATCACTGTGATTGTCATAAAAAAAATAGAGATTACTTGGTCTTTTTCCATTAAGAAAAGGTCACTATATTCTGTTTTTCTGTTGTTATTATATCTGCCTACCGTAACTCATTTGAAATAGCTCTGCCTGCCATAAGTACACTCTTGGCAGACAAGGCCTAGTTTGTGCACAAGCCGGCCCAAAGTGAGTTACAGTTGGGCCGGTCTCAACTCTCTTACTTAGAATACTCAAGCCCATCACTGCAGGAGGCAGCCTAGCCCAACGCACAACACAAAAAAGGCCCCTAAAATGGTATAATTATAATAAATATCACACCTCCGCACACACACACACACAAAAATCTTATGATTCTTAATAGTAATCAATGGTTCACAAAATGTGTAATTCTTGTGAAGTTACACAAAGTATAATTTGAACCCATCTCATATATATATATATATATATGGGTGCGGTTTTGTGCGGTTTACTTATTGTAAAATAGTAGGGATGGCAGTGGGGCGCCCGGGGTTGGGGGGGGGGGGTCTGAAGGATGGGATTTTCACCCTCGCCCAGCATTATTTTGTCTTACCCCATCCCCACCCCGCCTCGCATGACAGGGAAAATTTTCTTGCCCCACCCCTGCCCACTAGGGCCCCACCCTGTAAAACTCTACTTTTTGTTAATTTGCCCACAATTATTACAATTGTTTTTAATAAAACCTGTTTCATTAATAAAAATATACTTGAAATTACAAATAAATTTATTCCATCAAATCAAACTAATTTTTAGCAAAAATTGAATAATATTATTAAAGTCTTTAACAAGTAATATCACAACAAAAATAAAAATCTCAAAATACAAAATCAATGATTCAAGACAAAAGACAATGTTAAAATTGTATTTATTTCCAACCTTGCTAGAGAAAAAAAAAGAGGTAGAAGCCTTGTTGGGTAGAATAAAATAAGCTCATCACATGTTTGTTTAAATAATAGGCCTATTTCTTTATGTGTAGAAGGTTTTACGTCTTTGTTAGCTAAAGCAGAAGATGATGGGTAGCTACATGTTGTTACCACTTGTAGGAGAGCACCCAGTATATCCAATCTGCTATTTGTTGATGATTCTCCACTCTTTTTTCAAGAAAATCAAGAAGAAGTGCAAGTTATCTCTGATACTTTACAGCTATATGCAATAGCCTCTGGCCAATGCATCAATTTTGAGAAGTCATTGATTTATTTTAGTAGCAACACAATTTATGGGCAGAAGAATTGGATAAAAGACACTTGGGGGTGAAAGAAGTGGACAGGTTTGAATCCTATTTGGGTTTCCGACATTAATTGGTAAGGCAAAATACCATACCTTTTCTTTTCTTAGGGAAAGGGTTTGGAAAAAAATTACAGGGTTGGAAAGGGAGATTGCTCTCTTGGAGGGAAATGAAGTGCTTATTAAAGCCGTGCCCCATCAATCCCTACATATACAATGGGAGTATTTTAGTTGTTGGTGAAGCTTTGCAATGAGCTCAATGCTATGTGTGCCAGGTTTTTGTGGGCCAAAATGGAGATGAAAGGAAGTCTATTGGAAGAGCTAAACTCATTGGCTCAACCAAAGAAAGAGGGTGGAATGAGATTTCGGGATATAAGGAATTTTAACTTAGCTATGTTGGCAAAGCAAGGATGGAGATTGTTATAGATCAAGGGTCACTTCTCTATAGGTGCCAAGTATTTTCCAAGTTGTAGCTTCCTTGAGGCATCTGATAGTCCTAATAGCTCATATGCATGGAAAAGTTTGATTGCTGTTCAACCAATATTAAAGAAAGGCTGTTGCTGGAAGGTGGGAATGGTTCTTCTATTGTTGGAGGGTGGATCTCGAATCATCCAACAAACAAGTTTCTTTTTCCACCAGCAGATGAGGAATAAGAATGGTAGGTTTTAGATTTAATTGCTTGGAGAGTTAATCAGTGGGATAGAGAGCGAATAGAAATGGTCTTTCATAGGTTTGATTCTGAGGCCATCCTAAAAATTCCTTTAAGTAGGAGGTAGGTTCAAGATGCAGTTGTGTGGCTTCATTGCAAGAATGGGAAATATTTGGTGAATTCAGGATACCATATAGCACGGTTGCTAGCTAGGGAGGATAATGGTGGAGAAGAGAGCTCAGTGTAGGTGGCCAATGGTCATGTTTGGGCAAAGTTGTGGAAGCTTCATGTCGTAATAAAATAAAGATGTTTGGTTGGAAAGCATGTCAGAATATTCTGCTAACCCATGAGAATTTGGTTCAAATGCATATCATAGATAACGATAGATGTAGTATTTGTCAAAGATATCTAGAATCAGTGATTCATGCACTTTGGGAATGTAGTGCAGCATAAGATGTATGGGTTGGCTGTTCTGTTCGAATAAATGTTTATGTGAACAAGAAGATTTTATGCAGCTGGTATCGTTTATGATGGCCAAATTGTCTGTGGAGGAGTTTGAATATTTTCTAGTTCAATGTTGGTAGATATGGAACCAATGGAACTCGGTCTCACATAGGGGCAAGTTACAAGATCCATCACGGGTTAATAGAAGGACTAGGGACTATCTGGAGGAGTACAAGGAGGCACAAACTCAGCTAGCAGTAACAAGTCCAAATAAGGTTACACAGTCATGGAAGCCACCCTAAGGTCTAATGTACAAGCTCAATTTCAATGCTGATGTTTTTGCAAATAGGGAGGCATCAGGTGTAGGAGTAGTAATTCACAATATGAAGGGGGAGGTGATGGTTGCATTATCTACAAAAGGTTCTATTGTAGGTGATAGTGAGGAGGCCAAGGCATTGGCGTGTCGGAAAGCCTTGGAGTTCGCTATGGATGCTGGTTTCTTAGACTTGATCATTGAAGGTGGCAATGTGATTGTGATGCAGTCTATCTTCTCGACACAACCTAATCTCTCTTGGCTGGGACTGGTTTATAAGGACATTTGCTGCATTCTAGCAAGTCTTCAATATGTGTATTTTAGCTGTGTTTGTCATAGTGCCAACTTAATTGCCCATTCTTTAGCTTGTTATGCTAGTCAAATAGATAATGAAATTGTATGGATGGAAGAGTGGCCACCACCAACCTTTGAAGCTTTATTTTTGGATTCTAGCTTTTTAAATGAATGAATGAAGTCTGTTTCAGTTTCAAAAAATAATAATAACAATAATAATAATAATAGTAGGGTTTTAAGGTATGAAAAATTTACAATTTAACCTTTATCAATACAGAGCGAGGCGAGGATGGGGCGAGTTGGGTTTAAAAAGTCGAAACCCATTCCCGTCTCGCCCTGTGGTGCGGAGCTAAAATCTCACCACATCCCTGCCCCACTACCTTTGCGAAGTGGGAAAAACCTGCGTGGGGTGAAGTAAGAAAGAGCGGGTCAAGCGGGGTGGGGCAAAATTGCCATTCCTATGTAAAACTACACATTGTACCACAAAGTAAGGTGTGGTGCAGTTTACTACCACTTATAGGTGCAATGCGGTTACTCAATTTTGCAGGCAATTTTGGTTAGTTTGAGTGCGGTCATATGATTTGAACGTTTTGGTGAACACCCCTAGTTATGCATGAATTGGAAGATTGTATAAGATAGTTGTGAAATTTACATGATCAAAATCAATTAATTATTTTTTTGAAAAAGAATTAAATTGATAATTTGGAAGACCCAAAACCGATTAGAATCATCCTCACCCAAAGAAAAAAAAAAAAAAAAAAACCATGAATTAATCCTCTAAAAATTATAAAAATCTGAAGAAAATCGGAAAAAACCCAAATATTGGGAGAATCTGACTCATCTAAGTCACATTCAATCGACACTTGTGACTTGACAGTTCCGCATAATGATCGATGCTTCGTTTTCCCTTCTCCAAAGATTCTTCATTTGCTTGATTATTCTCTTGTGATTTTTTCCTAAATTTTTTAAAAGATAAATACATCATTTGATCACCTGAAACTGAAGTCCCCCAAGTTCCTAGAACTTCAAAAAGAAAATTAGTATAGATAAAAAGAAACTTACCACAAATGCGACACTCTTTTTTCCCCCATAATCCTAATGACTCGTCAGAAATTGCATTCACTTTCTACCATTCTCAAGACAAACATATTCCTTGGTTAAAAAAAAAAAAAAAAAAAAAAAAAAAAAAAAGCCCTATTTTTCGACTATCAATGCATTANAAAAAAAAAAAAAGAAAAGAAAAAGAAGAAGAAGTAGAAGAAAGAAAAAAGTGTAATTGTATTAGTTATACTATTATAAATGATAATGGAAGTTTTACTTAAATTTTACAAAAAAACCAAAAAATTGTAAATTAGAATTAGTATGTACTAGTATGTAGCCCTGTGCATATGCATGGGTACAATTAAAAATAATCACAAATATACAGTTAAAATTATCAATTGTTTTTAGAAGAGATTCAAATTATACATGGTATTAGCTTACATTTTTTTTAAACTATATATTTTAAAATATATAATGGTTTCTCATTTATATATATATATATATATATATATATATATTATAATTGGTTTTATACTCTTCAATTTTTTTACCCAATAATACACTTGCCACAAAATTATAAGCTTAGATGGACATATGGTGGAAAATTGGACTCCAATTGAAATCTAATTTTGAATTTAATAGGATCTGGACTTTTCGATTTTTACACTCAATAATTCACTTGGTACAAAATTAAAAATTAAATGGGATACGTGGCACAAAATTGAGAATGCAATTAAAATCTAATTGATTTTCTTTAAGATTTAACTATTAATATATATTAGCTTGTAACCCCATGCATATGCATGGATACATTTAAAAATATACAATAAGATGCATAATATAATACATATATATATATATATATATGTATATGTATATGTATGTATGTATATGTATACAATTTAAATACTATTGATAGTCATTTTTATATTTTGTTAACTCTTTGAAAAAATTTGTAAGGATATTATTAGTCATAAAATGTAAATTGTCCATGTTTTTTTTTTTTAATTTTTTTTAATAATTGTGAAACACTTTTTTTTTTTTTTTTTTTACGATTCATTTATTTTAGACTCTTTAGTTTTTGTACTTGATAACTCACTTGGATGAATATTTATGATGTGTCCCACATTTGATTCTAAAATTAAGAAATAAAACTTTTTAAGAATAAATAATTTAGGACACATGTTGTAAAATTGGAACTCTAATTTGAAAATTTAATTTAAGTTTCTCTCAACTTCACCTATTATTATTATTATTATTGTGGGGCACAAGAATTCAGATAAAGTAATTGTGCCACATTTCGTATCCTTGGCTGAGGAGCCTATTATTGTGTTGAGGAGGTCACACGCTCGGATAGTAAGGCCACGTTAGTGGCACGTTGCCAAAGGAGGTCTTGCTGTTGAGAAAAAGTTTCGGAGAGGGGGTTAGCCCTGACATAACTGGAGGATGGTGGTTGCCCCCACATTTAATGCATCCACCAAACCTCCTAGTTGCATTTATATGGAGAAGACCTTGAACAGTGCTGCCTTGGTCGTTGCAACTCAAAGAGATTTAGGGGAGGTGTCTGATGGGATAAACACTTAAGTGGTGGAATGGACGATCAACAAATGGAGGGTCAAGATTGCCTGAAGAAAGATATATAATATGAGAAACCCTCCAAGGAGAAGGGCTAGAAAATTGTAGAAAAAACACCATAGCATTAAGAACAGCAACTGTAATCAAATCTAAGGGAAAATATATTCAAGAACCGTTCTCCTTGGACATAGCCGAGGAAGAATTTCTATGCCCCACATTTGTCTATTCACTATTTTTCCTTGCTCTCTTATCCTCTTTAGCCCATTAAGGTCGTTGTCCATTTTGTTAAAGCTTAGCTTTTCAGCCCACTCTTTACAAATTTATTGTATTGGGCTCTTTGGGCCTTAATCCATTCATACTTTGGACATAAGCACCAAAGCCCACACCATGCCAAAAGGTTTATGTGTTGCATTAACTGCCTGTGTGAATATTAAACAGAACATTGGTTATGCTTGGCTTCTCAGACTACATGCCTTGGGGAATTAATATTCACATTATTTCTCAGAAATGTTTGCCCTATTTTTCGACTATCAATGCATTATTATTATTTTTTTCTGATAGCCTTTTTAATTAACTATCAAAGCATTATTATTCCACCAGTGGCAGCTTCAGGAATTTTTCACATGGTATTCCTTAAAAAGCATAATTTTTTCCAGTGACGGCTCCAGAAATTTTTCCCAAATGTATTGTTGTTTAGTTGTTTCATTAATTTTTTTGTCTTTTATAAACTATAATTTGTTATATTGTTGTTTCATTAATTATAAAATTATTAATTGTTGTTTAGCCTAAAATAATTTAATTTGTTTGTCTTTTATAATGTATTGGTTAATTAAATTGTTAATTATTGTTTATTAGTTGCTCTCCCCAATTAATTATTGGTTAATTAATATCCCAAACAAACAAAATTAATTAATTCAACTAATTACTCTAGTTGTTTGATACTTGGAATATCACACTATTACTTAACAAAAAAAAACAAAAAAAAAAAGTCAATAAATTGTGCAACACAAAAATATATAGGCCCTATAGCTTAAGTCCAAGTCTAAAAAAAAGTGATTTATTACAAGCCTCATGCCTGATGCCCCCAATCACAAGAGCCAGCTGCCAATTAGAAAATTTCACAATCATAAATCACAATACACTTTACACTAAAAGACAATTAATATCTCACCAACACCAACACACACCAACACCAACAGATAAGATAAAGTCAAATTCAAAAAGTCAAAAAACAGGAAATAAATAAATAAATAAATAAAGCTAAAGATTTGGCCAGTTGATGAGCCAATCATAGACTCACAGTTCAAAAGAGAGAGAGTTAGACTCTTGAAGAATAAAGAGAGAAAGAGAGAGAGAGAGACTGAGACTCTCATTCATTAATTTCATTTCATATTTTCATAGTTTTCACTTTTCATTTCAGTAAGAGATTGAGAGAGAGTTAGAGAGAAAAAGAGAGAGAAATACCTCGAGGGAGGGAGCACCGAAGCAGCCGAGACACCGAGCAATCTATGATCTGTGATGAGGGGCGAGCGACGAGCGACCTAGCGATGATGTGCTCTAGACTGGACCGATCTCCAATAGCAAGTGAGCTGCGAGCGACGTGACTTCGAGCTGCAAGCAAGCTGAGGCGTTGCTCTGACTCCTCTAAGGTGTTGCTCTGTCAGCCTGTCTTTAGGTTTGCTTTAGGCTTTAGTGATTTCTGATTTATAAGTGATTTCTAATTTAGTGGTGATTTGCTCTGTATTGGTTTTTTTTTTTTTTTTTTTTTTTTTAAACCATAAGATAAAGTGAGAAATAGAAAAGAGGGAAAGAAGTCTGGCTTTGGGACTCTGCGCGAAGAAGAGAAGATTAGAAGGAGGACTAGAAGAGAGGATGAACGGAAAAATAGAGTCACTACCAGAACATCATGGCGACAGTGAGGATCTGAGCTATCTGGTTTTTTTATTCTTATCCACTGACATCGCTTATTTTGGTTTTTTTTTTTAAATACCGGCCGATTTTTATTTTTCGGCCGGAATCTGATATATATTCCGTTATGGCCGGTACAATCCGGTATGCCCCGGTATTTGGAGCGGTAAGAAACGGTTGAACCGGCCTACGGTTCGTACGGTTTTTCCGGTTGAACCCCGGTTTGTCCGGTTCTCTCAGAACTCAGTATATCCGGTTTTTTTATGCTTAAAAACCGTATTTCAGTCCGGTTTCAGGTTTTTCCGGTCGGACCGTCCGATCCGGTCCGGATTTCAAAACCATGGATTTAACAACGCAAAATTAGTTTTCCCAGAAGATGGATGGGCATGGTATAGATCACAATAACTATTTTCATAAAATCCAAAACTAGCAAAACCCTAGCTAAATGTCACATCTCAGATTTAACAATACAATATTTTTTTTTTCTAGAAGATGAATGGGCATGTTTTAACGACCACAATAATTATTTGCATAAATAAAAGCCAAATCTAGAAAACCCTAAATGATGCATGATTACATTAATGTAAACTTGACATTACCAGAGAAATAAAAAAATTAATTGGTGAGATGATAATTCAACGTCTAGAACTCAGAGATTGGTTATTTAAACATGTGATTAACCATGATCTAGATAAGTAAACGTTTTATATATTTCAATAAAATTAAACTACAAAACACAGCAAATTAAAAAATAAAAATAAAAAACTGAGGTGGAATAATCACATGCATGAATGACTCCATCCAATAATCTTAGTGTCCGTTTGACATTATTAATTTTGCCAATTTATTTTACTATTCAGCTTATTTTTACTACTATTCATGGGTCTCATCGCACTTTTTGGTATTATTCATGGGTCTAACTGTATTATTTCAGCTAACTTTTATCTTTATTTACAACACCTTTACCAAAAAGTTTTCAATTTTAACAAAATAAGCGAATCCTAAATAGACCTTTAATGGTGAATTCCCATGGAAAACTCTTCTCACGAGCAAAAAGCTGAAAACCCCAATATCAGTGCGTCCTCTCCTTGATCACAAGCATGCTTACGTAGTTATTTTAGAGAACACTTGTTGTGTGTGTTAGCAAATAAATACATGGCTAGGGTTTGCTCTTCAAAATGGCACTGTTGGGATTCGAAGGGATGATTTTATCGTGGAATATAGTGGTGGTGCCACGTGCATCTTAGGTTGTTCCTAGGAACACCCTGATCTGAAAAAAAAAATATATATATATAATAATTTTTTTTTTTTTTTTATATTTGATTTGTATTAGGAACACCCTTAATCATAAAATTAGGAACATCCTCAAATTTAAAAAAATAAAAATAAATTATTTGTTCTACTTTCAA